>NC_068988.1:25800164-25811972 GCF_001194135.2 Octopus bimaculoides
GAAAACTACTGACTTTATATTATTTCTTTATCGCTTGCAGGGGTCTAAACATAGTGGGGATAATCAAGGACAGATAAAGGGATTAAGTCAATTACATCGACCCCAGTACGTAATTAGTAATTATCTTTAATAGACCCAGAAAGGACGAAAAGCAAAGTCGACCCCGGTGGAATTTGAACTCAGAACGTAACGGCAGACGTAATACCGCTGAGCATTTCGCCCGCCATGCTAACGTTTCTGCCAGCTCGCCGACTTATTGCCTTTATATTATTGATTCTTTTGCATGTTCTCTTTTTCTAGCACAAAGGCTATCATATAAATAGCCATTTCTTTTCTCTAACAATACGCAAGTTTTACATATCCAATAACCATACGATTCAGCAATACCAGGGTCTTTCTAGATGGATATTTCATTGCCTTATATGTTTATTTGCTCTTCTGTTATTACCGGTTCTGGTTGGTTAGTATTGCTTACACTTGCAATATATAGCACAATCAGAATTTCTCCACTGGGCTGTTGATTGCTCAATATCTCGTTCTGATAATGTTTGCATTATTCGACATTTGGTCGAGACCTTTGCATCATTTCCGTCACCGTTTATCTCTCGGGAAAACCGCCTTTGATCTGCTTTGTTACAACCTTTGTTGAAAAGTTCTAAATTCGATTCTTCGGTTCATGAATCTAAAGTAAACGTCTCTTGTAGCTGTGTGGAGTTCTATGTTTTTCATGCAATGTTTTAAGGTTCAAAGATTGCGATGATTCAACTCTCCATTATATTGCCACTGTCGATACAGTAACGTACATCCTAACTTTATTTCCCCTTCTTTGTTTTTCTTTAGTTTAACTTCCTACATTTCTGTTTTATGCAATCTAATAGTATTTGTAGCTTGGAGAATCGGTAGATTTCTATCAAAATTGCTTGCAGTACAAGCGTATTCCTCCATAGATTTTTCAGTTCAAATTGTATCAAGTTAAACGTCAATTTATTTCCTTCAGGACTCCGTAAAATAATAACCAGAGATATAATGAAGTCGACCTTCTTAGATATACACCCCCACAAAATGTATACAGTACGGCCTACATTAGAAATTATATTATATTATATTATATTATTGTACAATATTATATTATGGTAATAGTCTATATTACTGTAAGTAGTAATTGAAGAATCACTCTAACATTAGCAAAAATAATTAAATGAACTGAGCCCCCAGTACCATTTACGTTCTGGAAAAATTTGGTATTCGTTCTTTATCGTTTACGGATTGACGAAATACCACATATGACTAGCTGCATTGTATCAAATCGACAAAAATCCAATACCCCCGAATTTTGCCTCATCTCAAATTAAAAATTATTATTATCATATGTTTAGCATTTGCTTTGTGTTTGTATAAATTGACTCCAAGTCTCAACCAGTGTTCAAAGTTCAAGTTGGTGTTATGCCTAAGAAGTCATACATTTGGTTTTGCATAGAGTATTGTTCTAGTTAATTCCTGTCAGATCATAAGTAAATTAAAAATTTGTTTTAAAAGTAATTTGATTATCAAATGATAGTGTGATGATCAGATGACAGTAAAAAGTGTTTACATTTCAAATTATTTTAACACTGTTTAGAGATTAAAATGTCTTTGGAATTACATAGACAATATTTCAGGCAATATATGAGCAGTTCTCATGAGCACTATTTTTTGAATTACTTCCATTTTGGGATTAACAACAACAATAATAATAATAATAATAATATTAATAATATTTTCTCTCTAACACAAGTTTTTTTGGAGCTCTTGCAGTATTGCATGGGTAGAGGGCTTACTACGTACAGCCTACGGTATCATGCTATTGGTTCTTTTCAGCTATCTAATATTTTCCTGGTTATGCTGACCGTTCGATTCGCATGCAGTCTTCCACACTTATCAACCCCTTCCTCCATTTGCTCTCTTCATTGGAATCCATTGGAAGCAGAAGTACAGAAAGACGGAGAGAAAGAGAGAGAGAGAGAAAAAGAGGAAGGGAGACGAAGAGGAAGCAGGCAGGTAAGCTCGCCAAAATTGCAGCGTGTGGGTGAATTTATGTATAGAAATCTAGATACTTTGGGAGGACTTAACATATCTATGGAAATTTGTGAATCTTTTGAGAGGAGCGTCGATAAGTTGGAACTAGCATAGTTGAGATATAGAAATTTATAACAACATCTCAAAGTTTTAGAAAGTTATCGTATTTGCGATAAAGGAGTTTATCTCTAAAAAATCACATCGTATTTAAGACATAAACATCTCAAAGTTTTAGCAAACATAAGAGGTTAAAGAAAAGTTTTACACGCTTTTAGGTAGAACTATTAAATGGCCATCATATTGTGTGAATAATTGCAACAGCACTGAGAACCCATTGGAAGACGAGAGGGACAGAGGGGGAAGGGAAACGAAGTGGAAGCAGGCTGGTAACCTCGCTAAAATTCCATTATTATTATTATTTTTATTATTATTATTATTATTATTATTATTATTATTATTATTATTATTATTATTGTTATTATTGTTGTTGTTGTTGTTGTTGTTGTTGTTGTTGTCATCATCATCATTATCATTATTATTATTACTATTATTATTATCTCTTTATCACAGGTTTTGTTGGAGCTCCTGGAGTCTTGTATGCGTTGTGGGCTTGTATTTGTTAACAAATGACGCAAGCACGAAAAAAAAAGACTAACAAAAAAAAAAGATAAAACAATGTTGAGCCTAATCCACTTTTGACTGCCTCGGAACCATATTGAATCCAAGATATCGATTGTACTTGAGCCAGAATCTCAAGTGATGGTCAACGTAGTTGATGGATCTATTATAAATAACAGTTATTAATATGTTTTTAAAAAGAACACTACCCATTTAAAAAAAGATAAGGAGGTCATATCCGATAATATAAATCTGAATCGACTATGATTGAAAAGGAGTATGACAAAGCCAGTTCTTAAATTTCCACAGATCTCTTTACGCAATCAACATTGACTGAAATATGGTGGAAAGCAAGGCTGAATTCAAGAACTAAAGAGCGCCGCAAATACAATTCCAAACAGGTTTTATAAGAGATAATACGAAAGATTTAACAGAGAATCATTGAATGGAAACAACCCTAAAAATAAAATCAGCACTCAAGAGGGATGAAGATATCAGGATATGCAAATTGATTGATTGAGAATAGTCACAGATCAAAGACATACAAATGGAAGGGTTATATAATCTCTAAAATTACGATGACCTTAAAAACTGAAATTATGTGTTGGACACCTAAAAGACGTGATATGTTATGCAGATAGGAGTAATTAGTTTCGTAACCAACGTGTTAACAGCGATAACAAAAGTATTACCCAAATGAAATCTCGTCAATCTGTCAAAGTATTGGGGTAGACCTCAGGTATGACACACATGGTAATCAAATAAATTGGTTCGACATGCGACACATAGTAATGTAAAATTCATTTAAAAAATGCAATTTAAAGGCATGCGTACATTATGAGAGAAAGAAACATGATTATCAAGATTCACATTTCAGTTAGCACATCATTGACTAAATTATACAATTACCAAGACTAAAAATATCACAACAGTTAAGCAAATGTCACTGTCAAAAACTTCAAAATTTAAAAGTTTTCTTCGTCAGGAATCAACCCCATTAAATCGAAGGAGGGCATAAATATCCACGTATCGTAGAGATAAGGTCTAAAAGTGTTGGTGGAGTGTTAAGTTTAGAAGTCAAAAGTTTAGAGTTCGAAACCAAGTGCCATCTTCAGCCATAGGTCTCATGATTATTCTTAACAAAACGCCAGGGACACACAAGTGACTGAATCCAGCCGAGGTATTGACTAGCACGTACATTGTATTATGAATTTGGAATGGATTAAATACAAAGTTGATCTCAGTGACTGCAAACAATTCTGCGGCCTTCCAATAATAGAAGTGATGCTTATAGCGGAAAATATTTCTCTTTCACAATCACGTTCATATACAGACACATTCCTACATACAAATTTATGCATAAACATCAGCACGCATACTTATGTATGTATGTATTTTTCATGTATCTGTATATTTATATCTTGTGGTTCAGTCAAGATGTTGGATTCTACTAATTCAATCAGTAGACTCCAACATTATCCTGTCTGACCTACAATATAAACTCCAACGCTGGCGAGAGCACTTCCCGGGGCTTCTGAACCAAGATTCCAGCATGGTGGAAGACTTCTTGAAGGTGTACGCACACATTCAACTCGACATTCGATGAACACGCCTCCGAAGAGTACCAGATTGCCCTCAACCGTATAAAGCAGCAGAAGTTCTCCTAGCCCAAATAAAATCCCAGGGAAACTTCTAAAACATGGGGGACTACTATTAAACGCCAGTATGTTCACATTGGTTCCCCGAATGTGGAAGAACCGCCATTTTCCCAAAGACCTCAAGGATGCTGGTATCATC
The DNA here is from genome assembly GCF_001194135.2 of Octopus bimaculoides. Taxonomy (NCBI): domain Eukaryota; kingdom Metazoa; phylum Mollusca; class Cephalopoda; order Octopoda; family Octopodidae; genus Octopus; species Octopus bimaculoides. Next base: position 25,804,635 of record NC_068988.1, read on the forward strand.
ACTATCTTCAAAAAAGGAGATTGAAAGAGCTCTAGGAACTATCGTGGCGTCTCACTGTTCTCCACTGCAGGGAAAATCTTTGCAAGTCTCCTTCTGAATCTTGTTCAAGTCATCGGGAAGGAATTCCTATCCGAATCCCAAAGTGCAATTTGACCATCGAGAGCGACAACTGACAGGATCTTTTGTGCTCGACGAATACACGTAAAGAGTAGAGAACAACGAAAGCCTCTCTATTTTGTTTTCTGTGACCTCGAAAAGACCTTTAATACCGTCCCAAGGCCTGCATTGTGGGAAATCCCCTGACGCTTTGCCTGCTCCTATCAGCTCATTTCCCTAGTACAGGGATTACATGACGGTATGACTGGACCCATCTTCCATCAAAACCAACTGTCTGAAGAATTTCCCCATCACTGGAGGATTAAAACAAGGATGCGTTTTGGCTCCGACGCTCTACTTGTAACTTACAGTAATGTTTCATGAACTGCTTTCGGACAATCTAGCAGTAAACATTAGGTAGCGATATGATGGGAGAGGTTTCAACCTTGCCAGATTGAAGTCATCAAGACTGGCCATGAAGCCAAAAATCACAGAACTGCAGTATGCTGTTGACAACGCAGTGATCTGCCACTCCAGTGAACAGCTTCATCAATCGGTGAATAACTTCACTAATGCTTACAATATCTAAATCACAAAAATCCTGGCACAATCCGTTCTTAGTCAGGAACTTTAGACCTCAACATTACCATTTCGGAGAAAGTCCAACACTTTTCATACTTAGGAAGTTTCGAACAAGTGCACATTAGAAAAGGACGTGGAGAACCGATTAACAGCGGCAGACTCGCGAACATGGCCATTAAGAACAAAGATCTAAACCACCAAGCAATCTCCACTCTCTATTACGGTTGTGAAACCTAGACTCTTTACCGAAGTGATGTGAAAAATCTAGAGCGATTTCACCAACAGAAGCCTCGTTCTAATATGAATATCAAACGGAATGACTATGTGACCGATGAACTTGAGAAAAATCCTGCATTTGTATATATGTATGTATGTATGTATGTATGCATGCATGCATGTATGTATGTATGTATGTATGTGTGAGCGGATTGCTTAGGGGTTAGGCTATTCCGCTCACGGTTGTAAGGTCATGAGTTCGATTCCCTGAGGCGCATTATGTTCTTGAGCAAGATACTTTATTTCCAGTTGCTCCAGACCACTCATCTGGCAAAACTGAGTAGATCTTATATTTCAAAGGGTCAGCTTTATCAAACTCTCTAGCATGCTGAATATCGCTGAGAACTATGTTAATGGTACGTGAGTCTGAGCAGTACTGGAACACTTGCAATTTCAAGAGCAGTTTGTTCCGTTCATCGGATCAACTGGGACCTTCGTACACCTCATCCTTCGAACAACTTAAAACCCCTTTTCATTTTATAATTTCAGCAAAAATTTACTATATTTTAATAACATATTATATTTTTACATTTTGCATTTAGAAAACAACAGAAAACAAGTAACTAAAAACGTTCCGCAAATTATAAATCTGTTTCGCCTTTCCTCTTTTCTTTTACGCTATAAATTCGTATAAGGTAGGGAGAATAATGATAGAGATAGAAATGTTGCTGTTGTGGGAAGCGATAGAGCAGTAACATCGAACTTTATATCATAGAAATTATTAAATAAACTAAACCAGCAAGGGTGCTAATGAACGTTGGATTAGGAAAATAACAAAAAAAAGTAGTATAAAATTATAAAATATTGCAGATGCAAAGTGCGATCAAACATAACAATCACGTGGTTTTCGCTATTAATGTCACTTTGATTAACATCCTCCTTCTCTCTATCCCTACACTTCCTCTCCATTTCAACATCATCATTGTTAATTTTTTTTTTTTCTATGAACGTCTTCATTATTACTAGCGTTATTGTTGTTAGTGTGTTTATCGAGGTTTTTGTGGTTCTCATTCTTATTACTGGTGTTGCTGTCATTGTTCTTATTGTTCTTGTTATTATTATTAATACTACAATATTATATTTGTTGTTGTTATTAGTTTCTCGATTTTCCTCTTCTTTTCTTTATATCCTTGAATAATCTGCTGAAAAAATATTATTCTAAAAACAGAAGAAATAATGTGATGTGTGCTCTGCAAGAGAAAACGCAAAATTTGATAAAAAGCAAATTTAACAAGCAGAATCATTATAAACATCTCAGCCAACAAGAGAAAAGTGAAATACAACAAAATAAGAAGCATTAGAAATTAAATACTATCTAAATCAAATAAATTCTAAGGTGAAATGGATCAATTTAACGATAGCCAAATTTCAAATAAAATGAAATGTGTTACTTTGTAAAATTTGCTAATTTTTTACAGTTAATTTCACAATAAAATAAAATATCTGGCAGAGAGTTAATGTATACACTCTTGGACAAAATTTGCTGCCTGTAATAAGAATGCAGAATAGTCAAGAATAAGTATGATAAATTAGTAAGGTCGAAATACGTGGTTCTGTGATAGGTTTCAGTAAGTGACGTCTTTGTTGGGGCGGGGGAGAGAAAGTGTTTTCCATTTTATATTCCAGCTGATCAAGATAATGTGTGAGTATTTTGGTAAAACTCGTGTATACATATCCTGCTATATATTTATGTTTACATGCATAATGTCACATGAATTATCGTTGACTGAAATATATTCGTGTAAAATCATATTCGACTGTACGCGATCGTGAGAAGACCTAGCCTTGTGGAGCTAATCCCAGAAGAAACTTCTTGTCTTTGACACGTGGGAAATCAGAATGTCGACAAAATATTTCGTCATTAGTAGATTGGAAATTATTGAGGATTAACTTTGGTGTGAAACTCTCGTAGAATATCAAATGAGAGTTACGTCGCTGGCTCTCATACTTACGCCACAAATATTTGTATTACATATACCACACAGTATTCAAACATTAAGCTTCCTTTCAGCACATTGTGAATAATATGTGAATAATAAACAACTCATTATACATCTCCACTCAAAACATTTATACTAATACACAATAAAAGCTTAATGTCTAGCACAGAAGACCTCGGCCAAAAATCATAGATTACGACACAGATATAAAACTGCATATTTTAAAATGGACTCTATTATTTAATAACACATATTTCAAAGTAATTTAAAGAGAGAAAAATAAAAGGAAAATCATTTAGACTTCTATTTTATAAGAGTATTTTGATTAGTTCAATATATGGCTTTACCATGGCTACGAGCTAGCAGAAACATTAGCACACCGGGCGAAACGCTTAACAGCATTTCGTCTGTCTTTACGTTCTGAGTTCAAATTCCGCCAAGGTCGATTTCGCCTTTCATCCTTTCAGAGTCGATGAATTAAGTACCAGTTGTGTACTGAAGTCGATCTGATTGACTGGCCCCCTCCCCCAAAATTACGGACTTTGTGCCTAGTGTAGAAAAGAAAATGTGCCTTTACCATTTCCGAACATATATTTTTATAATACTTAAATTACCAACATTTTTCGCTTAAAATATATTAAGATTACACACACACACACACACACCCACATATTTCAGCCTCTTCAACAGTTTGAATTTTTAAAATGTCAGTAAGTTAAGAAGCGATTCAACTCTCAGTATACAAATTATTGAATATTCATTCTAATTTAACGTTATATCAACGCTAAAACACACAATTTTCATCTAGGTCATAAAGTTGTAGAATAATATTTATTTAAGTAACACATTTGATAAATTAATGCTGTAGATATAATTACTTCTAACAATTTATGTATCTAGTGCTCTTTTAATTAGCATATCTTTAATTAAAATGGCTTTAAAATCTATTGTCTACACACCAACAAATAAAAATACCAATTTAATCTTGTATATGGGCATAAGTATGCAAATAGAGATTCAGGTATTGTCTAAGATTAAACATTTCATACTCATATACGCGCATCCATGCATACAACACACACGAACACATGCGCATACCTTCATGGTGACGTGTGTACGTACGTGTTTCGTATGTATATTCGTGTATATGTATGTATATATGTGCTTAGAATAGTTGCATAAAATGAATTTTAATTTCATCTGTCTACCATTTATGCGAAAAGCAATTGAATGGCTTATTATGCTATTTACTATCATAGTAACCTCTACGTCAGTAGTTTAATTACACTCTTTTCTAGGTGTTATGGCTCTTCCAAGCAGATCAGATCTGTCATAGCACTGTTTGTTTTAAAATTAAACAGAAGAATGGAAATTAATCATTTCTCTTATTATAGAGATTTGCCAAACAAAATACACTAAAATTATTTTTAGAAACACAAACTATTTCAAACAGTATTTATTTGAATTTTAATTTAGAAACATTTAATTTTACACATACGCGATATCAGGCAACAAATGAGATATCTTGGCAAATGTACTAAAATCCATTGTTATAAACCGTTTTCTAGTTGATATATAATTCATTGCAACCATGTAAACAGGTATCTTGCCACCTATAATATGGTGGGTACTCTTACCACCATGGTTAGTATCAAAAATATGACATCCGTCTAATAATTATAATTTTGCGCTTAGCAAATTTGCCGTTCTTTCTACTTTCTTTTTTTTTTTTCTTGAGCTAATCGTTCCTTTCCTGCGCATTGCTGACTTAATTTCTTCCATTTTCTAGTTTCATGAAATCTTTCATAGTACGAGACATTATGCATTATCCATACACTTGAGTGACCTTCGTTTCATTTGGTAATTTAGTACGAGCTGTGTGAATATAGACAGTACATAGATTTGTTTTTAGTTTGATAATACAACACAGATTACTTTAAATTGAGACGAAAAAAATGCCTTCCCTAAAAGAATAACTGCTTCCGAATTTTACTTTTGCAAGTTTTCTTCTTCACTATGCAACAATTAAAATATTTTATATTTTAAAACAATATATCGGCTGCTCACAATGTCACATGACTATTTCTCCTAGGCCCCTTCCGCCTATTCCGACTTACTGTTCCACACCGACTATATAGAGACGCAGAAATTCAGAAATATGGTGTTTTATATTTTCCAAATTATATCATAAAACAGTAAATATATAAATTTCATTCATCTTAATAATCAGAAGCAGTTATGTACACATTTAACATGCAGTTAGAGTTGTAGAAGATATAAAAATAGATTAGCTGGAAGTGATAGGAGATGCATCCATCAATTTCAGAAAATAATATGTGAAATATTTAAATTTTATTCACTGAACTCACTCGTTATGTCGCGTCCTTGTACAGAATCTTCAAATGACTGGAGGCAAGGAACACCTTCCTAACTTACTACACGCAGCTATGAACAGCACAGAGAAGGTGATTCAATGCCTTCCTACATTCAACTCATATTCATGAGCATATCTAGCAAGATTGATTTATAGGTCGTTGTACGCTATTTCCGAATCTTATTTCATGCATCAATAATAACTGTTATTTTTTTCTGAAAATGTCATTATTTTCATCTTATATAAAATATATGCACCGTTTCCATATTATTTAAAATAAGCATGCATACTCTATATTAGTTATGATATAGATTGTTCACTTTATATTGTTGGACTTCACTGCCATAACTACCACAGTGAATGTATTCTCATTTGATAAAAGAAGCGTAAACTGCATTGTAACCCATTATACTATAGCTGAATCCCCAAATGTCTAAAAAGTATATTGCTGTATATTCCTGGGGACATATATATACATATATACATACAAAGGGCAACACTATAGCTTCGTGCTCCATCAGTTTCTCCCTATAACATTCTTCAGAATGCATATGTTTTAAATTTTTAACGACATTTAGCAGAAATACATTTTCAGGTATTTACATTATACAAAACACATGTTTTGACTACATAAATCCAAAAGAACAGAAATTCTAGTAACAAAACCATGGGTAGAGAAGAGATTGGTCCCGAATATTTAACTAAATTTTAACTACATAATTGCACTCTACAACAGTGAAGGCGCATGGTTGAATGGTAGAAGCGTCGGGCTCATAATCATGAAGTAGTGAGTTCAATTCCTGGACGGGGCTTGTTGTCTTCTTGGGTAAGTCATTTTATTTCAAGTTGCACCAGTTCAAACAGCTGTAGAAGCGAACTGTAACGTCACTGGGGCCAAGATGTATTGGACATTGCCTTTTATTGGACAACATCGTTGGCAAGGAGATGGGAGGCTGGTATGCATGGGTCAACTACTGGTCTTCCATAAACAACCTTGCGCAGACTTGTGTCTCGGACCTGGCTGCAATTCCATGGCCATTCATAAACGAAGGGAGTCTTTACCCTTTACAATGAAAACCTTTGTCTGCTAGATTGCATTTCCTAAAAATCAGACAGTTTTAACATTGAAAGGGACTAGTGGAGCACCAGATCATTATTCTCCTGTCTTTCTATCTATTTGTCTATCAATCTATGTATCTATCTATCTGTCTGTCTGTTTGTCACTATATATTAACAACATGGTAACTAATTCTAATTTCAATATTTGTTTTATTTTTGGAATATAATATACATTTTGAAATAAAGTGAAAAATTATTTTCAGTAATGCATATTCCATGTGATATATACTTTATGTATGTGTATACGATCTACTTAGATATGCATTTGCATATTTACCCGCCATAACTGCTCTGTTTCTTACACCTGCATCAACTCCATCCTCTGTCTCTTTGATTCTTTCCCTCTGTATCTCTCTTTTTTTACTTTTGCGATTCCTCTCTCTATACGATGTAAAGCGTAAATGGAGAAATCATGCAAGAAACCAACTCCCAACCAACCAGCCAACCAGCCAACCAGTCAACAAACCAATATTTCGGCTATTGTTGTATAGAACTGATTGTTCAAATAAAATTCCATTAATTCCTTTGTTGTACAAGAAAACAACAATAAGCACAATCGTATTGACTGTCTTAATTAGTACACTAGTACACTTCCGTTTCCTGCGGCTACAGCTATGATTCTTGTATTAATTTACTAGCAATTACAGACAGACGCAAACGTTATTTGAATTTTACACATTTTCTGACATGATTATAACTAAAAGTACCAACGTTCACTTCAGGCCTAATGATACCTAGATACAACAATCAGACGAGTCTCATTCATTTCGATATCCCGTTTTCACATTACAAATAGACATACTATGTTTTTTAAATGTCTGTACAAATGAGATTCTTTTTGCAAACTTCAAAAGGGAAATCCTTGATAATACAACATATAAATGCACACGCACACACACACACACACACACACACACACACACACACACACACACACACACACACACACAC
>NC_068988.1:25811982-25817926 GCF_001194135.2 Octopus bimaculoides
GAGAGAGAGAGAGAGAGAGAGAGAAATGTATGCACTAATATTCACATCTACTCGTGTGTTGGCACTCCGTCGTTTACGACGTCGAGGGTTCCAGTTGATCCGATCAACGAAACAGCCTGCTCGTGAAATTAACGTGCAAGTGGCTGAGCACTCCACAGACACGTGTACCCTTAACGTAGTTCTCGGGGATATTCAGCGAGACACAGTGTGACGAGGCTGGCCCTTTGAATTACAGGCACAACAGAAACAGGAAGTAAGAGTGAGAGAAAGTTGTGGTGAAAGAGAACAGCAGATTTCACCACCATCCCTGCTGGAGCCTCGTGGAACTTTAGGTGTTTTCGCTCAATAAACACTCACAACGCCCGGTCTGGGAAATGAAACCGCGATCCTATGACCGCGAGTCCGCTGCCCTAACCACTGGGCCATTGCGCCTCCACACATATACTCATACACAATCATAAATTCCTCTTTCTCGTTATAATCAAAATACATGTATTTATCTCGAAGTATTGCTTAATATGCTTTCAGACGTCGTGATGATAACTTTCTTTCACTGACCATATTATACATCTGGCACAGTTATTTGTAATTGTATGCATTATGTAAGCTAACATGCAGTATATTATGATTTACCGTTATGTGCATAGCAGTGAGTTAAAAAAAACATACAAAGATGTTTATATATGCGTATATGTGTCTGTAGTTATGCATATTTTGATATACATACGCCCTCACATACATATACACATTTTTGTGTGTATTTTGGAGCTATGCTTAAAGGACAAACCTTGAGTGTATATGGAGAAATGTTATAACATTAACTCTGTGTGTGAAATTTGAAAAAAAACGGAAAGAAAAATAAGTTACTTTTTCAATGCAGTATTTTGAAAAGATGTTTCTTTCCAGATAGAATTCCACGCATAACTGCTACATTTAACACGGCAAAGTGTTAGGATTAATTTGAACTTAAAATCCACGACTTTATTATCTCACTTAATTGCTCACACCTGCAAAATTTAAATACTATATACAATGTGCGCATATAAAAATTTAACTTTTAAGAAACACGATAGGAAAATAAAAAATACACAACTACATTCATTTAAAATCATATTTAATTTCACAACAAATTAAAATAGATTTTCCAAGCGATAGTAAAATATTTTTAAAAGCTGTTTTGGAATATTAAGCTAATATGTTTAGAAAAGAGAACCTTGCCAACCCTTTTGATAAACTATCTACGTAGGAATAGTTGAATGATGCTATATACATAAAATAATAACCGGTAATTTAAGACTGAAAACGATTATATGTATTTTAGGAAAATATATTTAATGTATAAAATTTTATGTATACATGCATACATACTTACAAACACACACACACACACATATATGAATAAACGAAAGCATAGATTGTACCTAGTATATATACTTATTTGTGCATACATATACATTAGAACACAAGCGCAAATACATGTATTGGTAGTGTTTAAAAATTTCCAAAGTTCAACATTGGACATATATCAATAGTAACGTTTCCTGGGAATGTTTTATTCATAAAGTATATCTTGTAAACGTTTTTAGTGATGAATTCATTTTCCTTTACCGCATATATACTCTGCTATATTTCACTAGGGTTAGCAAATTAGAAACATTTTTATTTTTTGTTCAAAAATCTGCTAAACAGCGCTATAAACATTTCCGCTCTTTCTTATTTCCTTTTGTTTTTTTTTATTTCATCTTCTACTGAGAAATGAAATGTGTGGCAGCAAATCTCAGAAATTAAAAGAAAAAAAAGCATAGAATATTTTTAGAAGCCTGGCTACTATATTTTCCACATGACTAATTTCTTTTGAAACAATATTTTTACTAGTTGTCTTAGAGTGCCAATGAAAAAAAAAACAAAATTCTCACACCACAAATATTGTTGTTTCTTTTTCGTTTTTTTTTTTTTTCACTCAATTCAATTACACCAGCATCACACATGGAAGAATCTTACTCTTGGTATGAAGCCAGTCAGTTACGTTTACGTTATTGACATTGCTATTTTCTCTCTGCAGTTCAAATTCACAATATATTGGATATTGGATCAATGCAATAATCTTCTGCATTCGGTATTTGATAAGTGACGTAAATACTCCCGCCTACTAAAATTATTGCCCATAACCAGCATAGAATATCAACATCATGTTAACCCTCAAGATACTCATTAAACCTGTTGCTATTTTCCAGTATACTTGTATCTTATTTGTCGAAGACTTCTTCACTTAAGATAAATATTTCTTCCTTATAAATATTTCGTCAAAAATGTGTATTACGCATTAATTCGCTCATGAAACAAAAGTAAATATTGTTATAAATCACATGCATGGCAATTCTTATCAAGGTTCTTCTAATAACTGTAAGATTATTGATGGGTTTGTCGTTTATATATTCTATTTTAATGAAAGTTTTTACACAATGTCTGTTACCAACCTATATCAGTAAATATTTAAATGAAATTGCTGTAAAGCAGCCTTCTAATGGAAAATAATGTGCTTCAAACATTTCTAACATAACTCATAAATAAACACAGATTTAGATTTTTTTCTAAATACCAAATCTACTAAAATATCATCGGTTTCTATATTGCTTTACACTACACATGAATACGAAGCAACAAAGCAAAAATATTTTTGATAATGAAATTTCCTGATCCCCACATATGTTTAATCAAAAACCATATCAATAAAAGTGTTGGACAGATTTTCTTTTTAGTCAAACAAATAAAATACAGACACAGTCTGGAAATACAGCCTGTAGTATTTCTGGTCATCTGTGTAAGTGATGCAAAGTAGCATAAGCACTCATCTATATCTTATGATATCCAGAATCTCTTACCACTATGATTCATTTGTATATTGTACATTAGTAATTGTGTCATCTTAGAGGAAGTGAATATATAACTGTGACATATATGTAACCTACTAGGGAGAGATATTCCTTATATTTTAAACAGTATCATGCTATTATGGCTTTAAAAGCTGAAATCATCAAATTATCTTTGCATACCAGAAAGAAGAATGAATATCACATATGTATAACTAACCGTCATAGTTAGTTAACATATAAAGTATAAATGACCATGATAGTTAATTGATACATAAACAACTACAATACACGTTTATACATGTTTATCGGATTTGTAAGACCAGTACAATATACCATAATGTATACATTCGAACAAATCTTGCAGGTACTACATTTGTCAAAACACGAACTGAATAACTAAAATTAATTTGATTTATATATTTTGCCACCTTCCCTGAATTCGAAACAAATCATGTTAAAATTACACGATATAGCGTAGTTCATAGCTGAACAGGTTTTCAGAGAAATGAAACGGAACAAAGGTAGCTGTTATAGCTAATGCACGCATTCCATGTCATTATATATTCAACTGTTTACAGACGTTCATATATGCACATAAGTCAATCCGGGAACCTACACCATTCAATTTTCGATGACTACTATCAAATGATTTTGTTTTTATTTTATGTTGTTTTAATTCTATATCTTCGTATCTATCACCGGTTTCGAAATGAAGGGAGATAACTGGCTTGATATTTTTTCAAGCAGTCCTCGATTTAGAAGCGTTAAATTGTGTAAAGTACCAAACATATCTTATTAGTTTGCCTAATATGTATTACTCTTACAGCTTAACACATATTTCACTCATCAGCACATTATTTAATTGACAACATCAAAATACAGTTATTTTCTGACTTGCTAGTAAATAGTCCTTAATTTGTTTATATTTTATACTTCTACGAATAAAATGGAAATGTAAGGTCATTTTCACGTTTACATAAAGTAATAGCATAGATTTAATATCTCTAGTTTATGCTACCAGATTCATTGCAAAATGGAAAGTAAAATATGAAACAGTATAAATTCTACGTTTTATTGTGTGTTTTGAAGGAGAAACAGATTTAATGAATCGTCACTTTCCTACTTTCATGTTAACGGAATATTTGTGTAGCGTTTCTTTTTCTACTGTGATGATAAGCCACTGCTCTAGGCGGTATTAATTAAACAGCTAATTTAGATGCATCTTTCTATGCATGTAATTTGTTGTCTAGACGTTACACAGTGAATCAACAAGAAACAATTTGTGAAAATAAACTGGAAACTCGTTTGAAGTTTGATTTAATGAAGCAATGACTGTATTACTCAATCAAAACATGTCGACCTATTTATATATTCTTAACAATATGTGGTCTAAATATTTCTTTGATTTGGAAGGGATAGTTGGTTGGGTTTTTTTTTATTACTATAAAAATGTACATAATTGACAGCAATGTCTCGGAAGATGGAAAAAAATTAATATGTTGAGTCGGACATGAGAGAACATTATGTAGCAAGAAAAGGCGTAATCAGGAGATAATGAAATACTAGAAAGAAAAGTCGTAGCGATGACAGTAGAAGGCTAAGTTTTTCTTGAAATTTCAAGACAAAATGTCCCATACATCTTGTTCAGATGTATGTTAAAGATTTTTCTGTCATAACTGCGAAGCAATATCATAATTAATTCATGTTTGTTTGAACACTACTTTCAGAATATTAGAATTCACTTAAGTCTGACGAAATGCATTAAAGTAATGCCCGTAATAGGATCTTATCTCAAACCTTACACCGATTGTCGATGTCTTTGCAATTCGTTTAAACACAGAATAAAAAACAATGAATTTCAAGACTTCTGTAGCTTATGTTTTTAAATAGCAATTCACTTTGCTAGCAAAATAGTAAAAATAATAGTAATTCTGTGTCTTAAATTACGTGATGGTATTGTGATTCACACAACAAACATTTTTCAATCATTGATATGTCTGTTTTTTTAAAAATGTATTGCACACTGTAAAACAAACATTGAAGGAAATGACTTATCATGATATAAGAGGAAGTTAAATACTCCAACGATCAGGTTAGGGTTTACCAGGAAATTATTTGAATGCTGTCCGATTTTATGCCTCCTGTCACGACATATTAATTCCGCTCGCGACCTATTTCGATGTAAATTGTCGCATTAAATAACACGTCTACTTTGACAAATGGGTGTTTATTGAGAAAGAGAACTGAGTTTTTATTAATTACATTATACATCATTGAATATGTACAAGCTAATGTTACAATATCATATAAATCATTATTGCTTTGAAAACACCCTGATATATTTTATCAGCAACTGAAACAAAATTATCAGTCATTAATCACAGAAGCATGTCTCTATACTTAGTGTTATTCTCATTGTCTCATATCTGTTGGTGTGCTGGTGTTTTCGAGTACGTAACATTATTATTTTTTTTTTTTTGCATTTCTCATCTTACAAAGGTCATGAATGATTTTATGGCTGTGGCATTTTATGACACATTTACCAGTAATATATTGAACTGCGTTCATTTATCAATCACGATATATCTTCACGCCTCTCAAGTCGGAGGGAGAAACAACTATTTGCGGATAATATCCAACGTTTCCAATAGTTTGTATGGCTTTCGAAAGTAAACGACAAAAGCAAACAGATCGCGTTTTCGTGGTTATTATCAATATGATTTTTAAAACAGTATTCTATATCTACCAAATGATAAATATTTTAGGATTTAGCGAATCATAGATATTTACTCATTGTCTCATACATTTTCTCATAGATACAACAATACAACTAAAGTTACGATTTGATTTCCACCTAATTTGATCTACTTTGCTGCTTACCTATTTATAAATGTTATACAATTATACCGATATCAATATCAATATATATATATACAGAGAGAAAGAGAAGGAGAGAGACAGAAGAAAGAGAGACATATGTGTCTATATATATGTATATATATATATATATATGTGTATGTATGTATGTATGTATGTATGTATATATGTATATGTATATATGTATATATATA
>NC_068988.1:25818085-25825073 GCF_001194135.2 Octopus bimaculoides
ATATATATATATATATATATATATACATATGATTGTATGTATGTTTTTTATGTATTCCTCTCTAGTCTTTGTACGTTAATGTACATAATAAAGCAATATAACGTCTGCTTATATACGTGATCTACTTTTTAAGAAACCATTTCAAAAATTGTCGTGGAGGTATCACAAAAGATGTGTATTGTTTCGTAAGTTATAATTGATTCAATGTACATTTATATTTCCATTAGTAACAGTCGTGTTATATATTTTACCCCTTTCTTGTGGATACTTTCTTACAGTTTGTTAAGATAATTAAGAGTTTCCGAACTGCATTTTCATGTATCAACTGTTTCTTATTTTCTATGCTTGGCTTTAATTCTATATCGTATTAAACGTGCAGTTAATTTTAATTAATATCTCATCGCTGTGTTTATTTTTATTAAACATCTCTTAAAGTGAAAATTTATATTAAAATTTCAAAAAATATACCCTTGCATATTTCATTTGATAATCAAATAATGAAGCAATTTAATTTTCCAATCTGAAACATATGTTGATTGAAAAGAAAGAATTAAGATTTAAATAAATGCTGGTTAGAAATATTAATAATGCATTAAGTTAACGCTTTTAAATATACAAGTTTTAAACATTTGTATTCTATAACAAGTTTCTTCAAAATTTGCTGTAATTTAGTTTTATGTAATTATTAGCAGAAAGCAAGAATATTTCTAATCTTCCCGTTCTCTATGAGATGATGCCTATCGTAGCTCTAGATTATTCATACGCATATAATCCATTGTAATCTCTTTAAAACAACTGTTTATAACTCTATTGTATATAAATTGATAATTCATCCATGGAAATATATATGAATTTGCTGCCGCACTCACGAAACTGTATATAAAAATAATAAAAATATAAAAATGAAAAATATGCATAAAAGGCTTTTGAAGAACAAGCAATTGTTTAATACATCAATCATTGTAGGCAAAAATAGGATACGTTGAAATTTGAAGTGCGTATAATAAAAGTAATAATGAGATTTGATAATTCAGGAGTCAAAAACACGGTTGAGAATTTCCGTTGCATGAATGTAGAAACAGGAAATGAAATTTAGATGGCATGGGAAAACTTTTTTAAGGTTAATTCGTAGCGAATTCAGTTTAACTGGTTTTAACTAATCCATATAACAGAATTAAAAGATTATCTGAAATACCTATCCTGACTAAGATGTATAATATCGTAGTTGAGAGTGGCATGAGGCATTTTGACATTCTATTTTAAAAGATATTACACGATAAAGAGTTTCTCTATGTTATTTGCTATTTACAAAAATCATGTGCATACAAGAGCATAAGCGTGCATGTACACAGACGCAGATGCACACACGCACACACGCACACAACACACATACACACACAAACATACATGCATACATACATACTTACATGCAAAGGTAGAGACGGAGAGAAAGAGCGACGTTATAAGGTAACAGAAAATTCAATGCAGTTACACTGTATAGCACAGCATGTAAACTAATGCTTTGGACTCAAATACCAAAGTTCTTATACGGCTCAAAGACCGGAGAAAATTAGTGGTCTATATGGCTCAAAATCTTGTGTCTACTTAACTGTATTAGGAACTTAGTTTGAGACCCCTAGTGATGCATTCGGTAGTTGTGTGATATTTGTTAAATATTTAAAGTGTGACGCCACTGTATGTATGTATGTATGTATGTATGTATGCATGTATGAAATATAATATTTTCAGAGCCAACCGGTTTTGCTTATGCTAATCTCGTGACTCTGTAGTTAGTGGTACTGTTACCATTTCATGCTATCATAAGTTTTCATTCGATGTAAGTTGGAGGATATACATACACACACACACACACACACACGTATGTGTGTGTGTGTGTGTGTGTGTAGGCAATTCAAGAAATAGCAATCGATTAGTTTGCTTCCATCCTATGTACTGGAGCCGATGGAATTGAATAAAACACTCCAAATCTTTGCTTTTGCACCGTTGCTGTCCAGTCACTGAAACCAGTAAAGGAATACGAGTGCTATAAACATCATTTCATCTAATGAAAGCATGGAGGGAATAAAATATAATTGATATTCTACTGAGATTTAACATAGCAGTATTTTAAGCAATCATTAAGAAGCTTTTCATTATAAGTTCCGCTTCTGACGTCCTAAATATCGAAATTTGTTGCATAAAGTGGATTTTAGTCAATACACATTACTCTAACTAACCTATTGAAGAGAAAATGCATATATTCTTTAAGAAACGCTACAGTAAGCAAGCACTATTCTGATTATTAATTTTCCTAACATTCCCACCAATAATCCTGAAAGGAATTAACTATTCTACTCAATGTCAATATCTTGAAAATCGATCGCAATAACATAACATGAAGAAAACAATATTTAACCATCCATTCTCAAACATTAAACCATATAATATAGAAGACATTAAATCGTATAAAACAGAACCATATAATATAGAAAATATCTTCAATATTCTACGACTCTACTTAATTTTCCTTAATGAAAAAAATTAGAGCTGAATTAAAATTTAAAATGCTGTACAACACAATAATTTTTAGAATCACACTTTGAGGATGTATACACACGCAAACAAGACAAAAACACACACACACTCAGGCACGCACGTATGCATGCACGTACTTATGCATGGAAACACACAAACACACACACTTACACTCACACACCTGCTATGCATCTCTGTTGTTTATGTTTTCTCACCTAAAATCGTAAGTTAGTACCTATCCGACTGAGGCTCGTTTACTATAATTTTCAATATAAACACATTTCCAAAACACAAGGAGCTGACTCCAGTATCATGGGGCCTGCAACTGGTAGCTTATCATGAACGGTTTTGATCGATACTACTGAAATCATATTCAGTTTTTTAGTAAGAATAATAAGTGCTAAATATATAAGCCAAGACTCGCCTATACATACTCTGCCCCTTACAAAGGAATGATAGTCATGCATTAGTGAGACTTACACTCTATATCTTGAATAAGTAGGGTGATGGCTTAAACATCTTTCGTAATACATCTTATCGTTCAAGTATGAGAAAGCGTGATTAACAAAAGGATCAATTAAATCGGTATAATTTTACATGAAATCTACGAATGCCGAAATAACGTTCTTTGCCATTTTTCAATGAGTGATCAGTGTAGTATATGTATACTATGATAAAACATGTTACGTTAGGCGTACTACTTAACGCATAACCCTTTAAGTTGATGTGTAACATTTTTGTGATTTGAAACTTTTATCTACAGATATATATATAAATAATCATCATCATGCGCGAGCGATTGAAAAACGTATATTAAATAATTTACACGAGAAATACGTGATTTATTACAATAATACCTGTTTCCAGAGAGTGTATACCCCTTGGTTGGATTTAATATCCAAAGGGAAGGGGAGATAACCATTGGAATTCAAACCTCACCGCGACTGATACGCGACTAAGCAAAGGACAAACTGTAGAAAAGACGAGAGTTAAGAGTACGTATTTGTACAGCAATAGGTGTCTCTAGTGTAGCAGGTGACCAACCTCATCTTTAGCTGAAGAGACACATAGATACGTACATGGGTATGTATGTAAGTGAATAGTCAGCTATGTTTTATTGAACAGTCACTTAATGTAGGCTATGCGCTGTACAAGCAAAACCTGTTGAACAGAAACAAGCTGTACTGATGATACCTCTTAAACAGAAACACGTGTTCACAAATGTTTTATTCTCTTCAGGATATCAACCAATGGTATCCTCAACATCATGTTCATTTTGTTCTCATTTTCATTTCGAAGTAACCTTCCGAAAACGTAAGACATTTAAACAAATCAAAGATTAGTATAACTGAGATTTTCCTCTTAGCTCACTTCTGTTACGTAGCGTATATGTGTGTGAGTATGTGTGTCTATGTGTGGGTGAGTGTGCATGCATGTATGTATATACATTGATGTATATATACACAGGCACACACGTACATATATACATATATACATATATGTGCGTGTGTGTCTGAGTCACTCTCTCTCTCTCTATATATATATATATTGATATATATTAATATAGAAAACAAAATTATTTCTCCAGCATTTATCATTTTTATACACTCTATATTTTATATAAATTATTGTGTTCGTGAATTCAAATAAATATATATATAAATATATGTGTATATACACCCACATATAAACACATACATACTCACACGCATATATTTCTATATACATATATACATACATGAATATCTATCTATCTAGGTACTCTATATAGGTGTGTTTGTGTGTGTGTGTGTGTGTATGTGTGTGTGTGTGTTTGTGAGTGTGTGTGTGTGTGTGTGTGTGTGTGTGTGTGTGGGTGGGTGTGTGTGTGTGTGTTGTGTGTGTACATAAACGTTTCTGTACACTGTTCTTATCGTCCTTCTTAATATCTATCTACGCTTGTCTGCACACGATGGCCGAATGGTCGCTTATGTGTATTTCCTAATGGTTATTGTTATGTTGTCTTTGATATGCTCAATATTTGTCGTAAGACAAGATTTTTCATTGATTTTTACTTCGCAGGGAAAGACTTGTAGCGATTCTCATTAACGGAATCATGAGTAGACAATTGTTAAGATGACGTACAGCTTGCTTGTTCATCGATTTGTTCCACAATTTGAATATTTGGTATTTTTCTAAATTTGGTTCATGTTTTAATGTATATAGATATACATAAGTATGAAATGAATGTCTGTTATCATTGAGGAATCACAACAAAATGATTGGTTAATGAACAAAACGCCATAAACTTACTTTAACGTGAAAATTACATCTTAATACAAAAATATATATTTCCTCGTTCTGTAGTAAAAATACAAGTTTACAACCACCGCATTTCTGCTAGATATATTATAAGAATATTGATTATTAACATTGGTATAAATCAATATATTGTAGAGGCCGGATAACTACGATCCTAATGATAAGTAAATGATGAGTGAGACAGAGAAAAGGCCTCTATATGGTCTCTATAACTGCTAGCAATACTGGCATACACACACCGAAATCACACAGCAGTATGTTTAAAATATGTGACATAAGATCAAGTAGTGTTAGATATGTTATGCTTGATATTAAAATGCGATGGCCAGCGTTGGAATGTTTTTGGTCATATATCTGTTCAATCATATTAAGTATTATACAAAATAGCAACACCAACGATATCGAGACAGCGTGGATGCCTCTAAAGTTTAATGATTGTGCTGAAAATAGCAGCCAGCCTTCCAGCCCAAATATCACTTTTTAACCCTTGCAAAAGAAAGGCAGAACATATACCCAATATAATCGTTGATATATTCAAACTGGTCAAAGGTGAATGATTCTCACCATAATGATTTTTTTTATTGGGATGACTTCAAGCTAGAGCAACAGCAAAATTATTTTATTGATCCGAATTACTCTCACTTGCAGTTGATTGGTTTAGAATTATTCCGTGACACATGAATGGCACACGAACAGTTTCTAGCTAGGCTGGTATGCTTTCAAATTTTTCGTACTAGTTTTATTACTTACTCTATTGCATTTCAAACTGTTGAATTTTCCTCATATATAGTGAAGCTTTACCATATGCAAAGTAATTGGACGAGACGTTCAAATAATAAACAAAGTTCATAATATGTTATCTCGCCGTAACAAGACTACAGTTCTTGGAAGATATATATAATATGATTTAAAACACTAATCCCCAACACTCAAAAATATGATTGGTAAATTTACGTCGCACTTATAGATATGTTCAACAGAACATGAGAATATTTACACTTATAAAAGAAAGGAACATGAATATGTATTGTGAGACATTGTACATTGTTATTCGTTGCAAACTATTTCATTGCATCAGTCTCAGAGTTTTTGATAGTCATAATTAGAAAACCTTTTCTCACATTTGTTTCATATCCCTTTGATTAACAATATATAATTTTATTCCTGTATCCTCCGTCATTCTAAATCACAAACTATAGATATATGTGTGTATGTATGTATGTATGTATGTGTTCATAGGTGTGCATATATGAATGTCTATGTATCTATGTGTCTTTATGTATGTCAGTATATATCTATGTATACAGGCGCACACACGCACACACATATACACATCCACACAACAAAGGTAGCATATGATTACATTCGTGTATCATTAGTAACATGATTGCGATGTGATAACATCTTATATGGATGTGTTGCGTTTGGAAATTTAAAAAATATATCTGAAGGAAACGAAAGTTGTCCTGCGACTACCGGCAGTACTAAATGTATTTCAGTCTCATTGGCATCTTCTTAGAGCCAACGTCAGTTAAGAGAAAATTTGTGGCCGGCGATATATGAGAGATTTCTTCTTCAAATATTGTTGGCTTTGGTACACGCTACTGATAATGGGCAATGAGGCCAAAATGAATGCCCAATCAGTCACCTTTTCTGAGAGAATGCAATACTTTCACCTAGAATTAGAAAATTGATTCAAATATATACGGCGAGGAACCCATCTTATACACAGCATGGAATACAACTTAGCTGAATGGTTCTGCATATTCTATCATTTGTCATGCACAGTCATGGTGTTCATACATCTCTCTTTCACATTTGCTAGCAGAAATCCCACTCCTTCTCACAGCAATAATGTCCAACTTTGTATTATAACACTTCGGTTAAATGAAATTATGATATCAGCTAGAGAACATATCATTTGATATTTCTTCAGACTAATCTAATTCAATTAACTTAATGTAAACTTGACACAGGAATAGAATGGTTTGCTTTCAAGTAGTCGGAAATATATGCACTGATGCACATGGCAAATATTCCTACGTAGACACATTATTACGCAAAAACCATTACAGAAACGGAAATATATGCAGACATTCGCAGACACATCTTCATTTATACATATACTTACGTACGTGTACGTCTATATATA
>NC_068988.1:25825321-25828357 GCF_001194135.2 Octopus bimaculoides
TATATATGAATATGAATATATATATGTATATATATATGAGTGTGTATGTATATAGATACACGTTTATATGTGCAAGTGTGTATGCGTGCGTGAGCGGACGTGTGTGTGTGCGTGTGTGTGTGTATAAAACGAAAAAGAGATAAAAGTAGGAGATAGGAAAATAATCAATGGACTGAACAAAGGGACTGTGACAGTTTCTTTTGTGTATGTCGAGAAATGAATAATTCGTTGCATTATCGGATTATCGGGTCAAATCTTATTCAAATTGTCGCGTCATGTAAACGATGAGAAAAGACAGTGATGTTGGAAGCGCGGAAGAAGAATGATTACCCCGATGTAATTATCTTATTGGCTATAGTTACTTACTCATATATATTCATAAGTACTAGTAAACATAAAATTATATATAGATGCATCATAATTTTCTGTTTGTCTGTCAGTGTGTATTTCTGAGTAAAATGGTTTTGTTGATATGTCAATTATTTCTTGACATTGACTGCAATTAGTTAAAGATTAATTGAGGTTGATCTTAAAAGGCATGGAAAACGCTATACAGAAATAATCTAATGTCAGTATCTACTATTATTTGTCCAAGGAAATACCACGTTAATCAGTAATTCTTTTCCAGAAATAGATATGTTGTTGTTGTTGTTTGTTCCTTCTCGAGCCTTGTCTGCCTCATAAGGGCCAGTTTCCCGGTTTCATTGGCGTATATTTTCCCCCATACCGGTCTGACACAGGTAAGCTGCTAGATGCAGGACGAAAGAGTGAGAGAAAATTGTGGCGGAAGAGTCAGCAGAAGTTCGCAATTACCTTCTGCTGGAGCCGCGTGGGGCTTAGGTGTTTGGTTCATAAACACACAGATCACCTGGTGTAAGATTCGAACCCGCGATCCCTCGACCACGAGACCGCTGCTCTAACCACTAGGCCATGTGCCTCCAAAAATAGATATATATATATAAAATTATTTTATTACTGCCATAGCTTTAAAATTTTAATTTTTACTCGAACCAAAAGATGGCTCATGAAACATTTTCACTTCTGATGTATCATTGATTGTGTGCATGCGGTATGGTATTCTAGTTATTTTTCATCATTCGATCTTTGGCAGTAACACTTTGAGGGGAAAACTAATAATAATATCAACGAATTTTGATGAACATAGGAAAAATATTTTTCAATCATAGAATTCAGATTTTTTCTCTCTCTAAAAAGGAACTTCAACTGATTATAACGCTACAAACGTACTTCTTAGGATGAAAACACGCTGGCAGACACACTACAAACACACAGACACTGACACACACGCACACACACACACATATGGATGTATAAATACATGCATGCATAAATCCTATGCATGCGCATATACACACTCCTGTTTTGTGTATTTTGGCTTATGAAAATGTCTATACGTTAATCACTAATTCGGTTGAGCAAATGATAATTTCCCTTCCTTCTAGAAAAGTGCTGTTTTTCATTAAAAACGTAAACTGTTTAGATATAGTGATTTCACATATTAGTGTTATCATAGGCCTTTGAACTGTTGGCTTCAGAATCATTTCTTTTTATCATTGCAGCTCTAATCTATAAGAATGGGAATAAAGAAATACAGGAATAGCTGAATATATATAAAAAAGAAAAAAAAACACCAGTAAAATTATCTCGTAAATCATGTTATTCATTTGCCGAATTAAAAAACGTTATCTTGCAGCTAAACTATTCCCACACCAACTCATCTGCTTTTATATTTCAGCTATTGCTGAGCGAACGAACTGAAATTATGTTAAAAGGACAAAACCAACACTCTAAAATATTAATATTCTTAAGCTTAATCTGAAATTAGTTATGGAACTAGGCTGGGGCAATTTATAATGAGATGAGATAAAAACTGCAGTTCTTCTTGATTTAAAATCAGAAAGCATGATGGCATTTATTATGTTGATGAGAAAAAAAGAGGGAAGAAGAAGAAGGGAAGTTAACGTTTATATCACACAGCATCTTCACGGATATTCTAAATAACGCTTCACAATATTCTACAGTTACACAAGATATTTAGAAATATGTGATCGAAGGTTTAGAGTATTATATTTAGTGTACGTAAAAATAAATTATTTCTCAATAGTCTAAGAAAAAATAATTGCGTTTAGAATTTTGATCGGTTGTCATTTTGACAATCTTACTGATGCTGGATAAAATCTGAACCATTTCCTTGTAGGTGATCGGAAGCATTGAAACCAATACACTACATTATTTTCGAATGAGATATGCCAGATTGCCTCAAAATGAATTTCTTTTCAGTAGTTTATATTAGTTATTATCTGGATTACTTTAAGGCATGTCCTAGATTCCATTCTTTAACATCTATGTTATAAGCTGACATATCACATACGATCGTCTTGGCAGGTTTTCCATGCGCACACTTATATGAAAACCTACTCTCTTTCTCTCCTGTTTTTTCTTTGGTCTCTAGTGTTTTTTTTTTTCTGACTACCCTAGAGGCAATTTCTACAACAAATCTCATTGTTTCATGGTTTCTGCCCAAGTAATGTATCGTGTTATCTTTTTTGTATTACATGTTGAATTTACAGGAAGCTTATTTGCTCCAATACATTACCTATATATATATGTTTCTATAAGGTAAGTTATATACACATATATTACCTCATTTAACAAAAACTATGTCTATATCTGTCACCTATCCTATTTGTATACTTGATGTAATTTTAGAGTTTGAATGAAAAAGCAATCATAGCTTCGAATGTTTCTAGTAAGAAATCAAGTTAGTCTTACTCTAGCATTCATTGACGCTATTAGTAAGTGATACAAATTCCCATTTTCTATTTTACTGACAGAAGGAAGATGCGTATGCTAGGTTCTCCTCATAAGACAACTGACACAACTTAGACGTTGAAATTAAAGTCATCACCGCCTGAGAAAAGCAAAATCGAGTAAAATTGTTTGATGGTGGTATTTATTCATATATTTATATATGTATATATATATATATATATATATATATATATATATATATAT
>NC_068988.1:25828807-25831455 GCF_001194135.2 Octopus bimaculoides
TATATATATATATATATATATATATATGTGTGTGTGTGTGTGTGGTGGGGGTCACTTATTCTATCGGGCTCTTTTGCCGATCCGGTAAGTTACGGGAACATAAACATCCAAACACTGCTTGGTAAGTGATGTTGGGTGACAAATACACAAGTACAGACAAAATGACACACACACACACATACATGCATATATATGTATGCATGTGTGTATTTTTGTGTTTGTGCTTGTCCCCACCATCGTCTGACAACCGGAGTTGTTGAGCGTGTGTTTGTATATATACATACCTTCATACATACATACATACATACATACATACACATATGTATGTATATATGTATGTATGTAAGCATTTATGTATGTATGTATACGACAAACTACTTTCAGTTTCCGTCTATCATATCCACTTATAAAACCTGATGGCTATAGTAAAAGACACTTGCCTAAGCTTGTCACACTGTGTTTAGTTAAACCCGGAAAGATAGAGTTGTGGAGCAAGCTTCTGACCAAAGAGCTACGCAGCACACCCCATCCTGAAATAATCTCACAATACATTTCAAATGTTTTAGGTATACTAATCAGCGAATTTACAAGTGTCAGTCTTCTAAAACGTCCCTCCAGACACCGTTCCGATCTCTTTTACCCAACTGCTCTTTATTTAGTTTATAGCCTGTCAGAGGCTCGTTAAAATGACGCATTTAGAACCTTCTTATATATTCTACATGTGAAGAAAATCATATGAGTTATACTTATTTAGTATTAATACCTAATGCAGCTACAATGTTTATGATTTCACTCGTAATAGTAATGAAACCTAATTACAGTTTGTGAAAGAGTATCAGCCAGTCACATTGTCTGCTAAGTAGGATTGATCAATACATAATCACGAGATTCACAAACATACACGCACAGATATACATGCACACATGCACACACGTACCTATAAAATCTGTGTATGTGTGAGTGTGCATATATATATGTATATATATGTGTATATATATGTATACATATATATATATATATACAATATATATATATACTATATATATATACATATATGTACATGTATATATATTTATATATGCATATATATACCTATACATATGTATGTATATGTATATATATATATATATATATATATATATATAGCAAATGCAGATACACCCACGTATATTTTAGTATTTTATGTCGTAGTAGATTGCCTGTATCTCTTTAAATAATCATAAACTTTTGGCAAAATTATGCGAACTCAAGTGTCAGGGACTGAATGTATAAATGTATAAATGAACTCTTCTGTTATACATTCAGAAAATTACAGAATAAAACTCATATGAAATCATACCAGTAGTGACTAGTATTGAACATTATTGGAAACGTTACCAACGTTCAGCGCCGAATTAACACTATTCTGCTGTGATCATCCGGTTATGTGAGGGTTAATGTGCCTAAGCAGATCATATAATATTCTTCATTTCTTTCAAGGGTGGATTGTTTGATTTGAGGGATATTTGACTGCTTCTCTGCGCTGAACAATACGGAAGTAGCCTCGTTTAATTTCGTGTATTAATCATCCTACTATTTTTAGACTTTAACAATGCACGTCTTGTGAACGTTACCATGGGTTATTATGCTTTCACATTTTAATGCATTACTATTGCTAAGAGTGACAAGTGCACAATAGCAATAATATCTTATGTTATTCAGCATTATATTACGGAAGAAAATATTGGTTTCGTACGAGGAACTACCTGCACAAGAAAGAAACAACGTGATTTTGATATTTACTGCAGAATTTTATTTGCTCTTAGGACATGTGTCTGCTCATAGTTCATCCTCTCTCCTTACTCTTCACACCGAAATTGCTCTTATGTCTAAATTAGGGACAAGTGATTTAACACTGCTGTATCATTTGAATCGAAGTTTAGAAAATTGGAAGATTTTTTAAGCGGGGAACGATCTCGATAAAAGAAATCACTGATATATATAAAAAAATATGTACGTATATATGTTTATATGTATTTATATGATTAATCTTACCATACCTGTAATATGTGTGGAGAGGCAGACATGTTAACCATGTATCAGCATGTTAAGACCGGGTAAATTTTATTTGAAGCAATTTAGCACTGTTTTTGCATTAAATAAAGTTTCTTCGTACAAGAACGAGATTATGTTAAAAGTGCATCTTTATAGCATTGGCTTTATTGATTGTTGTGCAAGATGACGTGGATTCACAGCATGCTGAACAACATTCGTATGTGCGATGTGCGTGAACATTATAAATACATGCATACCTACCTACCTACTTGCCTGACTGCCTGCCTACCTACCTACCTACTTACCTACCTACCTACCTACCTACCTACCTACCTACCTACCTGCCTACCTACCTACCTACATACATACATACATACATACATGCATACATACATACATATTGGTATATAGCAATACTACACAGTGGTTCTGTGAGCTACAAAATCCTCGTCACCACTTTTACATCACACGTTCGGATGACCTCATCTCAACTACCTCGACGTCTAGATTTCTCCCTCTATACCTACGTATTGGGCTAGCCTACGTCATCGTTTGAGGGCGTCGATACAACACATATATACATACATATATACATACATATATATATATATATA
>NC_068988.1:25831465-25833870 GCF_001194135.2 Octopus bimaculoides
TCCCAAGTCCCAACAAAAATATTCTCTGGAATAATGAAACCAATAATGACAAACAGAACACAGGCAATCGATATGATATTGTCGTCAAGGACGAAACGATAAAGAAATGCTCCATCGCAAGGTAAAGACGTGCCTCCTAATTGAAGCATCAATCCCAAAAGATATTAATAGATCTCTGAAGTAAATTGGAAAGTATCCATATAAATATATCTGAGAATGTTGGAAACCAGAGTGCGGAGGATGGATACAGAACCAATCCTTATAATAACAGTTTCCTTGTAATTGATTCATGAAAAAAAAAAAAAGCAGAACCAAAGCAAAACCAAAGCAAAACACGGAATGGATCCAAAGCATGCACACAGCTGCGCTTGTTAGTGCTATGAAAGCTCGAACATAGAAAAAAAATAATGATGATAATAATAATTAAGATGATGATGATGATGATGATGATGATGATGATGATGCGAAGAAGATGAAAAATAAACGAAAAAAGAAAAGAATGAAAAGAAGAATGCAAAATATTTAAATACAAGTATGACGATGATGATGATGATGATGACGACGACGACGACGACAACGACGATGCTTGCGGTGTGCTTAAAGAAAAAAAAAGAAGTGTAGGAAAGAAAGTTTGCTAAGGAAAAAGAGCCGATAACGAAAAGGAAAACAGAACCAAAAAATTACATGAACATTCTAATAAAATCATTAGATAATATGCTGTACCAATTTGTATTAAGAGCATTTAATAATTTTGAGTGAAAGTACTCAACCTTCATTAGTTAATAGGTGGAAATACTTCATCATATTGAAACAGATTGAGAATACAGCACCAGTATTGCTACGATTTTTAATATCTTTTAAAATTATTTTTTCAACTTGTTAACTACGTTCTCTAGCATTAGAGGCAGATAAAACAATTCCTATTTCCATTACGTTATTGGGTTTTCCTTTCGTATTTCTGTTTGAGCATACTCATAAAGAATACTTGTCTGCAATTTGAAAGAAAATTCAGCATACCTTCGTATTAGTATAATTTAATAACAGAATATATTGTAATTTTAGATTCAAACACATCTTTTGAGATTTAGAAGCTTCCCTTTTCAAAGATTTATGTGCCTTTCATAATAATGGTGCAGATGATTTACATCTTAATGATTGATATGTTTCTGCTTTTAAATATCGACATGCTCACACTTTTAAACGTTTCTACACGAAATTTAAATAACCTTCCAACACAGCAATGTTTCCACCCATCCCACCAAATAGGATGGAAAATTAATCAATCAGTCTAGTTTGTACCTTTACAAGACCATCATAACAAAAATAATATTCACTTTCAGTCCATAGAATGATTAGTGGCTGACGGCTATATATAGTGTCTATATGGTGTTATGATGTACAGATGTAAACGCGTCTGTCTGATTCGCATAATGTGAATTAGTTAATTTATAATAAGTTGCACAACATGAAGGTTAAATGTTGATGTTTTTTATACTTCGAAATATAATTTATAAATTTTTAAGACGGAATCTGCTTAACTCTCATAAACCTGAAACACAGAATTGGTGTTTAAACCTCAAAGTTTTATTTCATTGTTGCTAGAGAATGTGTTCAATCCTTGACAGAAAAATAAAGCTATCGTAACAAAACTAGAAATTTTTCAGATTTTTCAACTTTTATGCCCTTGAGCAGATATTAATCACTTGCAGAACTACACTGTTTAAATTTTACAGCCAACAAGAATTATGTGTATATTGGAAACGTATAATTTACACTTTAGTTTATGAAAGAAGCTTTGATACAATAATGTTTAAATAAATTAATCTACGTTGTCAGCGCCTGTACTGTCTTGCAAATTAATAAATTAGTAGAAAGCAATGTATTGCAATTACGCCTTCTTGTAAAAACTTTGAAACTGAAAGTGGACAAGTAGCGCTTTAAATGAACATATGTACTAGCTATAGATTAAATGAACATATTAATAAACTAGACAAAACATGACAGAAGAAGAGTAAACTAGAAAATAACATGTTACGAGATATCAAAAATGATTAGCAGCATAAGGAAGAACAAACAGCAAGTATGTAAAATCGTGAACTATTTGAAATGAAATGCATCTGACAAATTATACTGCTATCATGAAATGCATAAAGTCTGTTACTTAAGTAATATATTTCCGAAACATTCGCGCCCGTCAGGTCCGAAGGCATTTGAAACAAGATACATAATTGCAATCGACTCCAGGCCTTTTTTTTTTTTCGCCTCGTACTTATTATATAGGGCTCTTTTGCTAAACCGCCAGATTACCGGTACGTAGATACATTGGGTGGATTAAGTAGATGTAAACTGAAAGGAGCTTGTCATATATATATATATATATATATGTGTGTGTATATATATATGTA
>NC_068988.1:25834699-25838209 GCF_001194135.2 Octopus bimaculoides
TGTGTGTGTGTGTGTGTGTGTGTGTGTGTGTGTAATATACAGGCATAAAACTGGGTGTTTGTATGTGGTGTATACATGATTCTCAGTTAGAGTTTGAAAATAACCCATTTTAATTTTGTTAATGTATATTATTCAGATTAGTCGTTTGTAGCACAATACAATGTTAATGGAATACTACTTTCAATGTTTGCTTGTTCTCAGAAGATTTATTTTCTCATGTATTGTCTTCGATTCATTAATTATACATAGGAAGACGTTTACATTTTCGAAACCTGCCTAAGAAAGTAGTTACATTGTGGTAGAATCCAATTAGTGAGACAGCATACATTGACAACGAAACTATTTCTCTAGAATTGTTCTCAGGTGGCTTCATCAGCATGTCTCGTCAAAATGAGCAAATGTAATCATAGAATATCTAAATTTGTGATGTCACTGTTTGTACACATATGTTACAATTTCCACCTGAGGCTTCAAAGCAAATATTCCCCTAAGATGATACAAAATTCGTTATAATTACATAGTTAACCTTTGGTAAATAAAACGGTATTAATCATCTGTATTATGTTGTCGCGCAGAATTTCTGAATAAACACATGTGTCCATACATAAATACATACATACATGCATGCATACATACATACATACATACATACATACATACATACATACATACATACATACGCTGAACTATTGAGAAATCTGCAGTTATTCTATACAGATTATAAATTCATGTTTATACCTTTGACAATTGGGGCCCTGGGATATGTAACACACTGCCGATATACCAATCTTGAGAAATTAGGCTTCTCAAAACTAGAAAGGAGAAAGCTGATTCGAAGACTACCAATCCAATCCATCACTGGCGCTGTTAAAAATTGTAAAACTTTCCACGTGTAGATATTGAAGTATATGCATGAGAAGACATACATAAAACAAAACAAACAAACGTGCACATATACATACATACACAAATACCCTGTTGTTGATGTTGAAATTCCAATGAAGCCCCTTGGATCTGAGTTAGAAAGCGACTCTTTCTCTATTGGTAAACATCTTGAAATAAAACTGAATGATGACATACGGACATATATGCATATGTATTTATATACGTGTTTATGTATATATGCATGTGTGTGTGTGCGTATACGTGTGTGTGTGTGAGTGTCTGGCTGTATATTAATTTGCGAGTGAGTGTATGTTACTTCAATTCCGAATACTGAATACGCTATATTTTAGAATGATAATGAAATATATTTATTGTATCTCTATTTGCTTTGAGCTGGTGGATGTGAGTCGAAAATATTTCCGGACCAAAATATTTCTCCGCTTGATTTCAAATACCATTGAAGTCAACATTGTCTTTTATCCTTTTGGTGTCAATAAAATAAGTATCTGTCAAGTATTGAGGTCAATTATATCGATTATTTTTCCCTTCTAAATATTCCTGGATTGCTGCCCAAGTTAAAAACCATTATATTGTCAAACTCTATGCATATGTGTACAAAACTAAAACGATAAATGTCTCCATAACGGTAGATATTTCATACGACTGGTCATTCGCCTTCTTAGCAAAATCTTTATCATATAAATCATAAAATGAGATAGAAAGAAAAACACTTATCAAATTTTTGATCGAAACTCGTAAAGTTTATTTTTGGTGTGTCTCCATAAATTTACTTGATATTCTGGTTTATTTATACTTTAAATGCAAATTTAAAACGAACAATAGCTACAACAACGACAAAAGGGTATCAGTAACAATAAAGAAAATTATTTTATCTGACTCTACCATAGGTGAGAGATTTACAGCCTAAATTTGATCATAGTGTTTTGAAACAATATTTAGTCGATCAGGGAGTACAATGCAAACATAAACTGAAGACAAAGGGGCATGTGGCGTTTGCATGTCGGATGACATGTCAGATGAAAACGTAACTGAAAACTATTGCCAAAGAGGAAAGTATTTGCGTAGTCACTCGACCTGTTTAGAAATAGGAGCTAAACCTCTGTCAAATCAAATTCTCTCTGTCACAGTGAATGAGTTGATCTCACGTAAGGAAAAGTAGATGCTATACACAAGGCTATTATGCCAATTGCTATACAGGTGCGTTTGTCTCTTTGAGCTAATGGGTGCATCTGTGTGAGAAAGAGAGTAACGCATATTAGTCTATGTTTAGATATTAAAACAAACTGAGACGATGAATATATAACTTGTAATGCACGTCCTAAAGATTATCTGCAAAGTCTGTAAATGTTATGTAATATATGTTTCAGTAGCTGACGTAGAATACTTAATCGAAATCTTAAATCATATTTTTGCAATTCACAAAGGAAATATTAGTGTACGCTTACATATGAAAAATTCCTTACGTGCAAGCGTGCATACGAAGGCTTTGTACCATGTTTTGTTCTTTTGAGGTTCAAGACTTTTCATACACGCCTCGTATATATGCGCAGAATCACACACTCACATGCACAGAAACGCACACACAAAAACGCGCAAAATAAAATCTAAATCAAAGACAGAAAAACAGTTCATACAAAACATACAAATTATAATTACGTATTATTATTTTTTTTTCATTTAATTTGTTTCAGTAATTTGACTGGGGCCATTCTGGAGCACTGCCTTTAGTCAAACAAATCGACCTCAAGAGTTATTCACTGTAAGCCTAGTACTCGTTCTAACGGTCAGTTTTGCCGAAACGCTAAATTACGGGGACGTAAACACACTAACATCAGTTGTCAAGCGATGGTGAGGGAACAAACTCTCTCTCACACACACAAACATATATATATATATGCTGGCTTTTTTTCAGTTTCCGTCTACCAAATCCACTTACATGTCTTTGGACAGTCCGAGGCTATAGTAGAAGACACTTGCCCAAGGTGCCACGCAATGGGACTGAACCCGGAACCATGTGGTTGGTTAGCAAGCTACTTACCACACAGCCACTCCTGCGCCTATATATACTAGTGTATCAGTACATTAATACAATCATGTATATATATGCACACATGCACAGACAAACTGGAGATTATGATCACGTACATTGTTGCAATATGTATTCCTAGTACATTAGCTCTTTTCGTTGTTTAGCCCAATATCAACACTGTTTGATAATAGCCATATAAATGCATGTGTGTTTTTTCAGTGTTTAATAATAACACGGCAAAAATAAATAAACAGTTACCAGGGTAATAATAATTCACACAAGTAACAAGGATGTAACAACCTATTTATAAAGGCAGAAACTCCGGGTTAAGGTGAAATGTTTTGTATAACATAGATCAATAAATAAAAGGAGTTAAACGCAGGTGTTAGTCAAATTCTTTTAATTCCGACATATGTTTCGAAGACAGTATTGCTCTTATTCCAGAGGGGGTAATACCAATGTGTCCTCGAAACATATGTCGGAAGTAAAAGAATTTCAATATCACCTGTGTTTAACTCCATTTATTTATCTATGTATGTATGTATATATATATATATATATATATATATATATAT
>NC_068988.1:25840892-25841582 GCF_001194135.2 Octopus bimaculoides
ATATATATATATATATATATATATATATATAATCAGATCAAAAATGGGAACGACAACGTAACAGACGACAACAAAACATTCGCACTATATATATATATATAGCAGTCTCGAGATTAACCGGCTGAAACAGTAAAGACGATCTGTTTCTCGACTGAAGATTGAAAGCTCCGAATGTCTCGTCCTTGTTTTTTCCTGTCCTTTCTTGCATCACCCACAGTGCGAATGTTTTGTTGTCGTCTGTTGCGTTGTCGTTCCCTTTTTTGATCTGATTATATATATATAATGACATTTGAGATGCTTCAACATTCGTAATACATTGTTTCGTGTTGGGAGACCACAGTGGACAATAGTATATATACAGAGTGAGTGAGAAAGAGATACACATACATACATACATACATACATACATACATACATACATACATACACACATACATGCATATTTGTCGATGTAATCTAATACTTGTTCCAGTCATTGGACTGCATTCATGCTGGAGCTTTGACGAATTTTTAGTCGGTTGTATCGATCCCACTATTTATCTTTCAAAGTATTTATGTTATTCGGCCCTCTTGCCAAACCGCTAAGTTACGGTGAACACACCAGTACCGGTTGTGATGCGTTTGTTGGAGGTATATCATGTATATATATATATATATATATATGTATATACGTATATATATATATATATA
>NC_068988.1:25853124-25854721 GCF_001194135.2 Octopus bimaculoides
TATATATATATACATATCAATACCGCTAGACAATCGGTGGTAATGTATTTCACTTCCCGAAAATCTAGTGTTTCGATACCAAAAAAATCTCTATAACTGTAAGTAGCGGAAAATAGTATATATAATTAGTATGACTTTCAAGCCGTTTCATTTAAGATCTTATCTACACTGGTATTCCTTCATAAATTCAATCCGAAAGAGTCGAATGGCTTTGCTGTATACATTTGGTCGTCAATAAAATGATACTTTTATATTTTAATTGGATTATACTTTCTATGGCTTAAATAAACACGAATGATTATAAACCATGCAATTTTACACATCCTCGTTGTTAATATAACTTTACTCAAATAGCCTTCTCGAATTCGTCGTCGAAAGTACGAGACATATCGTTTCAACCAAGGGCTTTCTTCCATCGCTGTCAACAACTTATGTAACTCTTTGCTAGTGAGTGTGTGTCTCATTTGTACATGTCCACTAATACTTTTTATTTCTTTTTATTCGATGTCTTCACTCTGTGTTTCTCTTTCTTAATCCAATTTATTATTTTTCACATTTACTATTTTGAATATATGTAAAATCGAACTTTTTTCCGTGTTAGTTTGCGCTGTTTTGTTTTCAATTTCAATCAGTTGCTATTCACATTTCGACTCTGCTTCATATTAACTTAACATTCTGAAGAGATAACAACACATTAGAGCCATTCCGTACATGTCGATTTCATTTAAAATATATTCATTCGACATATGTTATACACATAGGATAATTGAGTATTTTCTATATAATAGTGGTTATCTAGTCTCCACCGGCAGACTTTTAGCTGTATATGTATGTATGTATGTATGTATGTATGTATGTATGTATGTATGTTCGATAGATTATTTCTTACTGGAAACCGAGACAGACCTATGTATTTGAATATAACGTTGATTACTTCTTTCTTAAACGCATTAAAAGACTCACCAGTTAGTATACTCTGTACATATTGGTATACACACGCACGCGCACATACACGCACACGTGTCCTCACACACACACATACACACACACACACATACACTCACACACACACATACACACACGAGAGGCTGGTTAAAAGTTGCCGGCTTGGAGTAAAAGAAAATACAGGATAATCAGTTATGATTTTATTATGCTTTTATTCATCATATTCTACTCTGAGTTTCATATACTTACTGCAGCGGTCCTTCATCTTCTGTAAACTCAGTAAAACAACTCGGAAGGTTGGGCCTCCAAGCACGCCCTTAAAGCCAGGAGCTTTTCAGCAGCCCCTCATATATAAGCAGTCACATGCACAAGCTGCATACACATATGTACTTGTGTTGTTCAATATGAACACGAATCCTTTCTTAACCTCTCTCACGTACTGTTACTCCTCTCTCTCTTTCTATATTGTGGCTGCGTAGTTTAAAGCTCGCTACTCAACCACATGTCTCCGGGTTCAGTACCACAGCGTGGTATCTTGGGCACGTGTCTTCTAATATGGCCCCGGGCCGACCAATGCCTTGTGAGTGGATTTAGGAGACGGAAACTGAAAGAACCAGTCATATATATATATATATATATATATATATATATA
>NC_068988.1:25854731-25855353 GCF_001194135.2 Octopus bimaculoides
CACACACACACACACACACACACACACACACACATATGCGCGCGCGCATTTATGTGCGGGTGTATCTGCCTTTGTGTCTGTGTTTGTGTGTGTGCGAGTGTGAAGCAGTGCGTGTGTACATATGTGCACACACAAGCATATGTGTATGCGTGTGTGGTTATTTGCATACTCAGCAAGGAAGAGAATGAATAAAACAAGGAGAACATCGAGAGAGAGATGGGGGTGGTTAGAGGCATATATATAGATAGAGAGGCATAGAAGAGAGAGAGGAGTTAAGAAAAAGGCTGAAACGCGTAGGGGATATTCAAATGTCCTGTCACTTTAAATTCTGTTCCCGCCCGAGACAACTGAGGCTTAAAATATTGACAGTGTTTGCTGTCGTCCTCTACTGTAACCATTTCTGGCACTTTAGTATTGAGAAATGATATATCGATTTGTAATAAAAGAGCTACACTTCCAGGAGGCAATACACCTCACGCCTGTTTTGATGTCAGATTAGAATTCGTACACCACGTTGTTGATACAGAAGTCTTGATCTGAGGGTATTTAGCACAGACAAGGAAACAAACACACCGAATAGTTGTATTTGTCGTTTTGATACTTTACTTAAAGGTCTGTTCTG
>NC_068988.1:25857565-25862809 GCF_001194135.2 Octopus bimaculoides
ATATATATATATATGTATATTTATATATATAATAAACAACTTCACTATACATCTGAAATATTACGGAAATACGGATAGCAGATTCTAAAATTTCGGTTTAGTTCTCATAGAAATGGTAAAGTTACAGACGGCTAAGTTCAAAATAATTTGCCCAGAGATCGTGGAATTTTTGTTGAAGTTTGACCTCTATATGTTTGAAGATTAAAAACTAGAGCCACACTTAATTATTTATAATCAAGATTTGATTAATTTTATCTGGGTATGCTTATTCTTCAATTTGTTACGCTCAGAACAAATGTTGTCCGTGCGCTTGCAGTCAATTCTCTTACGAAAATGTTAGTTTAATTATATTCCAGATATGGTAATGAGAGAAATGAGTGAAAAATTAGTGTAATCACACTCTGATTGCTTCTATACAAAAACAAAAAAACATGCTAAAACAATGATCTTCTGATCATTTGTATCGGTTTAACATTAGTTGTCTATCTATCATTTATAAATTGATTACAATAAAATATTACAGTGATTGATATGTGTGTAGCAGTGAGCATCCAGAATTTTTTTTAAATTCTTCACAAGCTTCAGGGCAAGAAGAAAAGAGCGAAAGTTCACCATAATTGACAGTTTGTGAAAGTTATTCAAATTTCCGATTTTCCTGGACTGGAAATGTTGATCAACCAAGCTCATTATGTACTGTTCATGGTGAAAAGTGTCCAAACAATCTTTGGTAGCAAGTAAATTATAAAGATATTGTATTATACTAAACATTGGCACCAATAACCTAGTGGTATCACTTGCAATGACCCTTATATCAATGATCAAAGCTACAAAATACGTTTGAGAGAATAATAACCGTGTCTGAATGGGAACAAACTACTTCTGATAAAGTTACTGAAATAATAATAATTTAGGACAAGCTGAATCAGTCATACTGCCTGTTTGAAAATGATTATTCTCACCGTGTAGCTGTGTGGCAAGTGGACTGCTTCTCCACCACATGGCTTCGGGTCCAGTCTCACGACTTGGTACCTTGGGTACGTATCTACTACTGTAACATCACGCCGACAGAAACCTTGTGAGTGAATTTAGTAAATGGAAACTGAAAGAAGCCCTTATATATAAGTGTAAGTATAAATGTATAATGATAATGATAAATATGACAGTTTAGAATTTAATAGTTTAAAATTATGTTTTCAAATCATCTTACGAGACAAAGTTAAAAATAATGGTCATTACATAATTTTTCTTTTATTGAAGCAAATTTGGCTTACCAGCTGTTTCTGGTAGCCATTTTAGCTACATCACTGGTAGGTTTATTCAATTGGTCTATTTATCAATTGAGGAAAATTGAACGACCTAAGAAAATTAGTGCTACTTTCATCAGAGCCATATGTATATATTTATGGATGTGTGTTTGTCACCCACCACTGCTTGACCGCCGATGCTGGTGTGTTTATGTCTCTGCAACTTATCGGTTCGGCAAAAGATACCGTTAGAATAAATACTAGGCTTAAAATATATAAGTCCAGGGATCTTTTAGTTCGAATAAAGCCTTCAAAGTGGTGCCCCAGCATAGCTGCAGTCAAATGACTGAAACATGTAAAAGACAAAAGATGAAAGAAATTCTACTTTCAAGTGATACAATAAATTTTAGATTTGTCTGAAGACATTAAAAAAAAATAGCTAAGAAAAAAACTTCAGAAATCTAAATTTGCATTTCTATTTCATGCATTCGCTGTTATTAGTAGTACTACTCAATTGCTTGCATTTATTCGTTTTCTTGATGGAGATGAAATAATCAATAAGTTTTTAGGTTGTAAAGAAATGCCAGCATCTAAAAGAGGTCAAGATATTTTTGATATTTTAACTGGTTGTCTTTGAAAAAATGAATTCAAATTTGAATACCATGCGTTGGCATTTGTACCAATGGTGTTTAATGTATGATAGGCGATATTAAAGGTTTTGTATCGCTATAAGAAAAAAAAAAGCCAGACGCTTGTTCTTATTGTTTTTTTCACATATAGATGTTCTGGTTTCAAAAATGTTGAAAGAAGTGTTCAAGCAAGAGTTAAACTTAATAGTTGAAATTGGTTTACTTTGAAAATAGAAGACCTATGAAATGAAGAGTAGATGAGCAACTGAGTAAGGAAATGCGCGCTGAACACTGCATGAAGTAGGCCAATGACCAAAGGCAAAGTGCTAACTTGCGTTCATTAACTACAAAAAGAATTAATAGAATCTTTTTGATAAAGGGGAACATGGAATATTCTGTAAATAACTTCAATGTGATTTATGAAAATTTAAGTTGGAATATGTAACGGAGATGTTTTACAAAACATAATCTTATAATCAGTTACATGCAGAGCAAAAACAAATATATTCTAACGTCTACAGATAGTTATATTCAAAATTAAAATTATAATTTGGAAAAATAGCAAAACCAGCGAAGTTTGAAGAAATGATCCCCATGATAGTTAATTATCTGAAAACGCATAGAAAGAAAATGAACTCAGAAAAGTACGTTTGGATTGGAAATCGCTTCATAAATAATCCATTCGATATTGGATTTCAATTATGTGAAGAAAACGAATTGGCAATTATCTTCAGTGATCTTGGGCTTATCAAAATAAAGCCTTATCAAAATAACATACTGTTATTATTATTATTATTGTTGTTATTATTATTATTATTATTATTATTATTATTATTATTATTATTATTATTATTATTATTATTATTATTATTATTATTATTATTATGTGATGAAAACTCACAGCTTATTTTGCTAGGTATGACGGAAAGTGTCAGCTGTCCACAGCCAGATGACTATGGTGACATTTGTTTACTGGTCATGCTTCAGGAATCCTGCAAAGAATTCTAGCAGTTTCTGCCATGACGGTAGATGAGTGCTGATACTTCTAAGTGAACCAATTACTAATGGTATAACGTCTAGTGTCTTCATTGACCGCAACCTTCATATTTCCCACTCCAATCGTCATAGTTGATTTTTGTTATTTTTTCTTATTTCACATTGATCCTATTGTCACCGGGGCATGATATAGCGATTATCTTACATGTTCTTTCTTTTTTATTTACCAGAACAATGTCCGGTTTCCGATGTCTGGTCGAGTGATCGCACTGCATCGTTGCATCCCATAGGATTTTGCAATACTCATTCTCGGTGACTCCTTCATGAGTTTTCTCATACCAAGTCTTTGCTCTCTGGAGGCCGTGATTTCTACAGAGGTCCCAATGGATCATTCTTTCAACACTGTCAAGGCATCATTTGTATTCGCGTTTTATCAATTTTGAGCAATCGGTAACAATATGCCATACCATTTAACCCCTCTCACATTATTATTATCGAGTGAGAGAGCAACGCATGCCATCAAAGAGACACTAGGATAATATTATGCGAAGCGGAATAAACCCACCATGGCTACCCGTCTGATAAGGGTACACCAGGCACATGCATCACAATTACATGTGCGTAACATGGTGATCTTATATCATCATCATCACCACCATCATCACCACCATCATCATCATCATCATCATTATCATCATCATCATCATCATCATCATTATCATCATCATCACCATCATCATCATCATCATCATCATCTTCATTATTATTATTATTATTATTATTATTATTATTATTATTATTAAACAGGTATTTTTCTTATATTTCTATAAGCTGTTTTCTTTTTTGTTTTCAATCATCTCCTTCAATCACTCATACGTCAAAATGAACGAGAGCAACCACCACTACTACTACTACTACTACTACTACTACTACTACTACTACTACTACTACTACTACTATTACTATTACTACTACTACTGCTGCTGCTGCTGCTTTTACTACTACTACTAGTCATGTTGTTCCACCTTTCGTTTATATGTTTCACGCTTCACAGTCCGACGCGTGTACACATTTTTATTGCATACATCTTGTCCTTCCATGGTAATTTTATTTTCTCTTTCTGAAACACATAAATAATTTCCTTTTTGCAGTTTCGTTTTTTTATTCTGTCATCGTTTTTTTTTCTCCTGTCGTTTCTCCCATCTAACAACATTTCACACACATACACTCCCAAATACATGCCTACATCCATACATTCATCTTCTTTTCTTTATCACCTGACGTTCGCGAGCGCTCCCACCTTCTCCTTCTCACGCTTTCCCGGAGCACAACATCATTGCACTCACGCCGAAAACCATCCTCACCCTATGACCTCACATTTGCACTCTGCTACAGGCATACAGATAATCCCCAAACACCATAAGTACTAGCTTTCTACCTGTGGCAATATTAAATGGATACACACTTATATGCGTGAACACCCGCTACATGCTCCTTTTTAACTCTCCATACAGTTACATTTCCCCACTGAACCCAAACACAATTGTGTATTTTTCTCCCGTCAACATTTTTCTTCTGCTGAAAGATTACTGTCCGAAACATCAAAGCTCTTTGCTTTCTTTTGAAGCATTAAACTAATACAATATTTGCTAAAACTTGTCCCTTCTGTGTTATCTTTCCTTTTGTGGTGATTGCTTTCATTAAATATGTGTTCTGTACATGAAGTATATGCTTGTGGTACCGTGTTCCAACGTGTGAACGTGGTTCTGATATATACGTACACAAAGAAGGAACTGTACATACGCTTTTATAGAGTGCGTGCGTGCATGGGAATATATGTACGTTTGTAATGGATGCATGTATCCTTAAGTTAGATACTGAAACACCAGTTACAAATTGGATTTGAAGTCTTGCACAGCTGCCACAGACACGGAATAAGTCATGGATATTCAATGGCGCGTTAGCGTTGGAGCGTTTTATTTGAAAACAAAGACTATGATTCTCGTTGAGAAGCTTGGGTAAAACATCATTTTGCGCTGCTGTTGATATACATTTTGCCGTCTTTCATAATAATTCTCCTTCATAAATTTTGCTGCGTAGCATATATTTCAAATGTACACTTGTACTTGTCATTCACATACCTAAATTACGCTCGTATATGTATGTATGTATGTATGTATGTATGTATGTATGTATGTATGCATGCATGTATGTATAAATGTATGAATGTATGTATGTATATATGTACATATATATATACATATGTATATATACACATATATATATGTATATATATATAATCGTAAACTTATATAATCGTATCATTATACACACACACACACACACATATATATATATATATATATATATATATA
>NC_068988.1:25862819-25865605 GCF_001194135.2 Octopus bimaculoides
TGTGTGTGTGTGTGTGTGTGTGTGTGTGTGTGTGTGTGTGTGTGTGTGTGTGTGTGTGTGTGTGTGAATATAGACATATATTTAGACGAAAGATATAGATTTCTACATGTGCATATACATTTGTGAGTGTAAATATATCTTTATAAACAATTTCTACACACACACACACACACACACACACATACACACGCACACATACACGCGTGCGTGTTTGTGTATGTATGCATATGTATATTCATACGCATGTATATGTCTGCGTGTATATGTATGTATGGGTTTGTATAGATGTTTATCTCTCTATTCGTTCCTACACATAGTTATGTATTGGTTCACACTATTTGAGCTATTTTCAGACGTTCAACGATTGTTGGCATGTTACAGTATAGTAAACAACATAATCCGAGGAAACAGTGAGCGCTGCTTCCGGTATATCTTGTGTCACTTATATATACAAACAACAGCGACTAACACCCAAGAAAACACAATATAAACATACTGACATGAGATAAGATATATCTCATGGGTAGGAACTTTAATATTAAATAAATATAAAACATTGTCCAAGAAATAAATATTTTTCTATAAATCTAATATTTTAGCTATTCCCCGTGGCATTAGATGTGGTCAATAAGAAAGAACCGAAATGCTTAACTTTTTTATCGAATGACTTTGATTGTATAGGATGGCGCACGAATAAGTACCCCAAATTTTGAATTATAGCATAAATACAGAAATATATTTACAGACACGTAAGAACACCCAAACTTTTATTGCTTACATGCTAGGATGTAGTTGTTAATTTCTTGAAGTGTTTTATTTGCGTTTTTATTTCTGCTTGAAGTTGCAATATAGATATTACTTTTCTGATAAATCGTACGATTTTACCAGGAATGTTACATTGTTCCGAAACAACTGCATAAAAGTTATACGAAAATATACCACATCAGGAAAATATGAAATTTGGAACACCGAATATTGTAGTGTTCACATTAAGAGGAATACGGCAATGTTCGGATTTCTAACGAAACATCCTAAGTTGGATATAAAAAACTTCCCATTATGACATCAAGGTCGTACAGGACTGAGATAAACATGAATATCTACTTTAGTGGGCAAATATTTAATTTTCTGCTGTTCTTGCATTCAGTGACCACCTAGGATGGCTTAGGAGAAACGCATTTTTTCACACACACAAAGCAAAAACACAGTCAACCAGACAGAACTACACTCGTGCGTGTCACACACGCATGTTGGGTGTGAGCGCGTCAATGTCTGTTCGTCTCTGTTCTTATATATGGACATGTTCCAACAATTACGGAAAGAGCGTAATTTCAGGCACCTAGTCCCCATTCAATTAAGCTCACTATTTAATCCTTTACATCCCACACTTTCCTTTGCACCTCTGATGATTTGCTTAGTAATGAAATAACACGATATTTAGATTCGTAACTCGACTTCATTTTATCAAAATTGCTAGTGTCTGTATTGGTTTACGTTTCACCGAGATAAATAACATACATTCCTATGAAATGACTTCAGACAAATACTGTAATACATATGCTTATATATTAATATCTATGAAAGTATGCCCCCGTATTTATTCAGTGAAAACTTAACATCCCGAAAGTCATATGTATGCCACTCAATGTTCTTCGTTACAACCTGCTGGAAATAGCAGCCGAATGCCTATGCCTTGAACATATTTTTGATGACAGGTTTTTTCAGTGGTGTTTGGCCTGGTTCACAGCTATGCCAATTAAATAACACAGTGCCAAGGAATTATGGTTAATTTTTATTTCATTTTTAAACGCATGCTACGCTTAATTCCTTTAATTAACATGCTAGTTTGGATAATTACTTTTCTTTCTGTAGAAGAAATTCCCAAGTTATATTATAATTCAACTCCATGTTGTCACTTTGAATTTATGTGAAGAGATTGCAGGTGGCGTTATTATCGGTTTTCTTTAGCATCATTTAAACCCCACACGCAGCAAAATGTTGTTCAAGCCATCGACCATCCTGTACATTTTTTAAAATTCGGATTTATCTAGAGCTATCATGCAATACATGTGAAGGGTTGTGACTGTGTGCAAGTGTAAGTGTGTTTTGGGCATGTGTTCAATGTGTAACACATTCCTCTTCACATCTGACCTCAGTCTATTTCTTCTAGTAAAAGAAACAAACTAAAAGTTGCCGTGGGAA
This sequence comes from Octopus bimaculoides, assembly GCF_001194135.2. Taxonomy (NCBI): domain Eukaryota; kingdom Metazoa; phylum Mollusca; class Cephalopoda; order Octopoda; family Octopodidae; genus Octopus; species Octopus bimaculoides. The sequence continues at coordinate 25,865,022 of NC_068988.1, forward strand.
ATATTACAAATAATACAGGACCTAATCATTTCTTTTATAATCTGTTCTACCCTGAAACGATGACGTGCAAACTTGACCTCAACAGTATTAAAAACCGGAAAGCTTCAACGATATCTACCCATCACTGTAATAGTTCTGGTAATTGGCCACCTTATCTTTCTCTCTCTCCCTCTATTTCTCTTTATATATGTTTGTCTGTCTATCTATCTATCTATCTGATGCGCAGACATGCGCTGAGACTGCGGCATTTCTGGAACTTCATTGACGACGGTGAACAGGTGTGGGCGCCGTTTGTGAGGCACGCCTTCCCGCAGCTCGTCTCACTCACCGAACTGCAAACATGGATCAGGAAGAGACCGAAACTGGGCGATTGGCACCGCGAGTGTCGCCAAGCTCTACAACAGCTCTGCCGTCCGGGATCAAACTTGTGCAACTTCCAAACGACCAATGCGTTCTATAGAGGACTAGTGGAGGGGAGGTCTGACGACACTCTCGGGGCAAACCTGGGTGTCGACGAGAAATTCCTAACCCGCCTTTTCAAGACGACGTTCGGGCCGGGGCCTATGGATAATTTCCAGAGATCC
>NC_068988.1:25867323-25868427 GCF_001194135.2 Octopus bimaculoides
GAAGCCCGTCGTATATATGTATATATATATATGTATGTGTGCGTGTATGTTTGTATGTGTGTGTTTGTACCCCCAACATCGCTTGACAACCGATGCTGGTGTGTTTATGTCCCCGTAACTTAGCGGTTCGGCAAAAGAGATCGATAGAATAAGTACTAGGCTTCTAAAGAATAAGTCCTGGGGTCGATTTGCTCGACTAAAAGGCGGTGCTCCAACATGGCCACAGTCGAAAGACTGAAACAAGTAAAAGAGTAAAAGAGTAAAGGAATACAAAATGGGACAATAACGCAAAACATCCAAACAAAAAAGGGACAAAAAACATCCAGATTGACGATACGTAGAAAACAAGGACAGGTCATTCGGAGTTTTCTTTCCTCAGTCGAGTTCCAGATCATCTTCGCAATTTCGGCTGATTATACTCGAGATTGCTCCAATCTGGCCAGCCCCAAGGAAAAACTAAGCTTCGATCATTAGATTGCTTGGAAGAATGCAGCGAATGTATACGAAAACAAGGACAGAAAAAAAAAAGGAAGAACGTTATCAGGACATAACAACAGGTGTCTTTCGAATAAGGACAAATCCTTCTATATCACTTTCTCTCTATCTATCTGTCAATCTGTCTGTCTGTCTGTCAGTCTTTCTGTCTACGTGCCTACATACATACATACATACATACATACATACATACATACATGCACGTGGTTGGATAGCTGAGCAAGTAGATGGACGGTTGTTGGATATTTTGCTGTGTGTCTACTTTATATCTTTTATATACACTTAATAGATCTCTACTTTCTCTAATTACTCGTCCAAAGCTGTGAATCTCTCTGAATCACTCCCAATCACATATAATACAAATCGGTGATTTATCCACACCACATTACCTCCAGTTTTTCAATTCTCCGCTTCGAATTATTTTTTTCTTTCTCCATTTCTCCTCTCTTTTTTTTTCCTTCCAGGATTCTTCATTTGAAATTATTCTACTAAACTCCTGTTGAGATATCTTTACATCTACATCCAGTTATTTTTTATATCTTTTTTTTTCTTCTTCTTCTTCTTCTTCTTCTTCTTCTTCTTCTTCTTCTTCTTCTTCTTCTTCTTCTT
>NC_068988.1:25868437-25870548 GCF_001194135.2 Octopus bimaculoides
TTTCTACTTCTTTTTCTTCTTCTTCCTCTTATTATTATTATTATTATTATTATTATTATCATTATTATTATTATTATTATTATTATTATTATTACTATTATTCTTTCATTTATTTCCTGTGTTTTTCAAATCGACCTCATTACAACCCATTTTCTTTTTCATTCTACTCTACATCACATACCAACTCCACAACTTCCAAACGCCCCACCATCGCCTACATCAACCCAGCATACCCACCACTCCTTGCAGCTCCTTAAATTCTCAATCATGTGGATAAATTTCTTGCTCGAATATAACTCATTGGAGATGGAGTGTTTCTTTTAATTTGCTTAAACTCATATATCTCATTCCTTTCTTTTCCATTTCATATTTTATTTTTGATTTCTGACTTTCTTTTTCAATTTACTTTCCTGAACAATAATCGTTCAGCAAGTTTCAATCAGCAATTTACTTTATTCATAATCTTTAACATTTTTGCTTTTTCTCCTTGTATTCGTTATTCGACCGTCTTTATAATAATGTTACATTCTTTTCCTTCTTTCAACTTTTCTACTTCATTTTATTTATATTTTGTTGTTGTTTCACAATTTCCTTTTGATTTTCACATGTTCTCTTTCTTCTTAACATTCATTCGTTCTCTTTTCCGTTCTGTGTTCTTACCATTTCCTTCGCTTCTATCTTATACTTCCCTTAAATTTATTTCGTTTCCTTTTGTTTACTTATCCTTTTATCACTTCCATTTATCCGTTTTACTTTCTTTCTCTTGTCATTCTATCTTTCTAGCTACACGGCTGCGCTCACACACACACACACACACACACACACACACACACACACACACACACACACACACACACACACACACACACACACATACACACACATACACACACATATTTAAAAACAGAGAGAGAGACAGGGTTCGTGTATACATTAATGAATAATAAAGAAGCACCTGTATAACTGTACACTTTCTTGTTCGTCTGTACGGCTTCACTTAACATCTTATTCTTCCAACACAAGAACCTACACGTTTACGTTGACCTATACTGCATCAAGTACAGAAGAGCTCTTCGATGAAAATATCCTATCTAATGCTGTGAAAAAATATTGGAATTATGTTACCTTAGTGAATGGTGCTTCTCATATTTGCAAAATTCAGCCTTTTTCTCTTAGTATCCACTTAAATTTTATCATATGTGTAAGCAATGCAATTCATGATTTTTGTATCAATATATTTTATATTTTATTATTCAGAAAGCATTGATTTCTCATGCGTAAACATATTCACATATATGTTTGTATGTATAAGTATATACATGTATACATACATATATACGTATATACACACATATATACACACTGGTATATAAGTATTATATATATTTATATGCCAATATCTCTATATGTGTCTATTTATATGTGTGTATGTGTGTAAGTGTGGGCTGCTAACACAGACAAATCGTCAGAATTATTGAACGAGAGAATAAAGTATCCAACTTTTCAGAGAATCGGTTGTGTTGGTGAGTGATGAAGTGGAAAAGGAAATGTACAGGGAGAAAGCGAACTAAGTGATTTGTAGCTAATTTATTAATTCTTTCTTGTATAGGCTCAAGGCCTGAAACCTTGTGGAAAGGATTAATCGATTACATTGACCCCAGTACTTGGTTGGTATTTGTTTTATCGACTCCGAAAGGATAAAGGCAAATTCAAGCACGGAGGAATTGGAACTCAGAGGAAATGCTGCTAAACAGTTTGTCCTGCGTGTTAACGATTCTGCCAGCCCAGCGCCATGGATACATCTTTAATCCTTTCTTCAATAGACACAAATGGAAAATCTAGCGGAAAGAGGCTTGTCGATGTAATTGGCTTCAATGCTTCACTGATGCTTATTTCATAGACTCCGGAAGGGTGTTGATGGAAGTCCACCCCAGTGGAATTCGAACTCAGAGCGTAAAGACGGAAGTAATGCAGCTAAGCATTTTTCCTGCTGTCTAACGATCCTGCTACCGCGACGCCATAGTTAACGTTAAAAGTGAAATCCCACTTGTCAAGCGATGTTGGGGGAGAAACACACGCACACACACGCACACGCACACGCACACACACAC
>NC_068988.1:25870841-25872578 GCF_001194135.2 Octopus bimaculoides
CACACACACACACACACACACACACACACACACACACACACACACACACACACACACACGCACTCACAAGGACACATATGCAATCGGTTTCCTTTAATTTCCGTATACCAGATCAACTGGCTGTCCCGCAGATATAGTTGAACTCGCTATAATTCCATTTAGTGAGACTGAACACGAAACACGGAACCATGTATGAAGCAGACTTCATACCACTCACACAGGTGGCTGCAGTACAATGACCAATGAGGACAGGAATAGTTATTGTTATTTGCTATCTATTTAATTATTCACCATATTTCAGTTATCGCTCTATTAAAAGAAAACGCATTAAAAACGGAGAGTTTTAATTTTAATAGTTCTAAATTACGGTAATTAAAATAATTTATTTCACTCAATCTGTGCATATTCATATACAAGAACTTGAAACCAATTTAAATATCCAAATACAATAATTACTGTTGTTTATGAGAACTGTATTAAAAGAACACTGTTCACTTTCTGAAGTAAAGGAATACACTGAAAATACATAGACAGATATCCAAGTGAAATGTTCATTTTGAATTTACCAGTGTATTACCAGTCCGTTTGATTTCGATTTAAGGATCAGTCTCAGTCTGCGCAAGAACTCCACCCTAAATTTTTCTGTCATTTCTTTCTCCATCAATTTATTTATTTCCAATAACCCCAAGTACTTATAGCCCGTTTCTTCTATCTGCTTCATAACCTCAACCTACGGTATCGTCAGGCCGTCCATTTTGCTTCTCTTCAAGACTAACACACCACACTTTTTCAGTCCGAACTCCAGTCTGATATCAGCTCAGAAAGTATACACCGTATCAACGCGGGAACAGACTTGGGATTAATCTTTACCATAAAGTTTGAGGTCTTCTATGAATAAAAAAATGGTTGACATTTTGTTGGCGGCTTTTGGATATATACCCAGCCCTTACTTTCCTCAGAATCAGTGTTAGTGGTATCATGCACTGTACAAAGATCAGTGGGAACAGGCAGTCCCCTTGGAAGATGCCTCCCTGATTTCTATTGTCCCTAAACTTCTTCCATATACTGTCAGTTCCGTCATCCACTTCGCCATACTTTTCCCAAACAATCACTCAACATTCGATGCAATACCAAATCGATTCATACACTCCATAATCAAAGAATGGGGCATATCGTACGCCTTACGATAATCGATCCATCACTTGGTTAAGTTAATTTTCCTCCTCCTTCAGTCTCGAAATACAGTTTTGTCTACCAGGAGTTGATAATTGGTACCTCGGCACTTACACTTGCAACTCTTCTGCTCATGTAGCATTTTTTCCAGATGTCCGTACATTGACTCTGCGACTATTCCAGACAATAATTTCCACATAAGTGGCAAGCAGGCTATAGGCCCGTAATTTTCTACCGTATTGCCTTTTTCGATGTTTTTCAAACACAGCACTGTCGCACCCATCCCATTGTCAACCACTCTGGTGTCACTTAGTCGGCATTTATCAAGGTGTTGAGTTGTGCAGCTATTTGTGCATGACATTCACCAAATCTGTTGATCCAGTAGAGCAATAGTAGTGATAATCATTATAATATTTTTACAGTATCCTTATTAAGCAATGTTAATAAACATTTACACGTAGAATGTGGTGGTTAAAACCTGAATAGGAGTAACTTCGTTATGCAACGAACATTTGCAACTTTCGTAAAAGTTAGAAGATAATAATAAGAATATGACGATCAAAA
>NC_068988.1:25872747-25875382 GCF_001194135.2 Octopus bimaculoides
TCTCTCTCTCTCTCTCTCTCTCTCTCTCTCTCTCTCTCTCTCTCTCTTTAAATGTATAAAGAGCCTGTATGGCTATCTTACAATGTGCTTTCATTTGCTCCCAGTTTGTTCATCTGCTTAATGGTCTATGCAGCTTTATTGAAGCTGTTGTACATTGTTGTAGTCTGAAACGATCTAAACGTATGCTGGCTTAGGTAGTATTATATTTCAGGTAGTATTATATATAAAACTACTTAGGTAGAATTATATATTCAGAGACAATAGTCTCTGAATGCATGAATTTGAGGGGAACATTTAGAAACCTGACAGGGCTATAAAAATGCGTTTTATTATCCTCGGTAAACTGTTTTTAATTCAACAGATCAAACCTATGATTTACCCATTGGATGAAATAGATCGAGAGTGTCTACATCAAATTATCTTAGGTTGTTCCTTACCATTCGATGCGTTTAGCCATAATTTAGATTATAAAGGAGTGCTTGAACGGTACTCGCTTTTTCATTGTATTATAAATTTTCGTAGCAGAAAGTCACGTAAGCGATCTAAATGTCGAGTGGCCAAGAAGATACCATATTTGTCTATATAAAATTTTTCGTCCAGTTTTTATTAAAAGCCTGACTTTTGTGAGCTCCAAATATCGATTCTTTACCATTCTAACCTGCATCGATTGTGACCACCAAGGTGTTACGTTGATCCTTTGAGCCTTTTCATCAATTTGCATTGTATTTTAATGTGAATGGAGCAAGACGTGTTCTTCCTCACCATTTTCGTTTGCTTCTCTTGAGATGTCTTCTTTCTGTTTCTGTGGGTTTGGTCTATTTCTCTTTCTTGCCTATCAAGTAGGGTGCTACCATGCCTATACAGCAGGGTGCTACCATGTTTACATTCTGTTTGGTATTTATTGTCAGAAGGCAATCGTGAGCTGTGGCTAATTATGACGCGAGAAATAGTGATTTGGCTTTCTAGTCGGTTTATGTGAAGACAGACAAATGAACGAGTCAAAAGAAATAAGTCAAAAGAAATTCATTGAATGAAACCGTCCAAAATATCAAAGGGAAATATGAGCAAAATAAACAAACTTAACAAATGACAAAATATCAAGAGACCATCGTCTTTCAAAGATTTTAATCACCTAAAAGTCGAAACATTTCAAGAGAAAGAAAAAAATTAATTAAAAGCAAGAATTTACGCAAGGCTTCGGAAGTTGATCAGTTTTAACAAATTTAACAAAAGTCATTAAATTTCAAAGAAATTCTGAAGAAAATCACAACAAAATTACAAGTTTGAAAAAATAAACACTTGAAACATAAATGATAGATTTAGTTTTTTCGGAAAATATCCAACTTTTGCTGGTTAATGCGATATGATTTTTAAACCACTTTAACAAAATACGCCAACCACATATGCAAAGTATGTTGACATTAGCACAAATGTGACAAAGATTTTTCAGAAAAAAGATTCTCTTTTTAAAAGAATTTCAGACTTATTTCATTTCAAATAAACATCGTGGACATTAGATATTTTTGTCAAGGCCACCAGTTATTCTTAATTATTTGTGATTGTTGACACCATATTTGCAATTATTTATTCATATTCTGGCATAAGGCCCTAAGTGCAGTTAAAAAAAATCTCTGGTTGGTGCAAATTACCAGACATTAATTTGTAGTGTAGATACCAAGAATCAATGCCAAAAATAAAACTATCATGAATAAATAAATGCAAAAATAAAATAATTTTCGGTGTGCAGCAGGGCTAATAATAGAGACGTAATAAAAGTGACTTGATATAGCCGCGCCTAAAATCTGTGCCATTAGAGTATTATATCATGTTTACTAAGCTTTATTTATGTATTGTCGTGTTTTTGTTTTTTTATTAACAATCGACAAAAGCTACGCAGTGATTCAGGGGCTGAGAATTACTTGCATTGGAAATTGTCAAACTTTGTAATTATGAATAAAAAAAACGCGTGTGTGTATATATATATATATACTCAAGTTATGTGTTCTATTTTCCTCTTTAGATCACCAAACGTATTTATGTATATTTCTATCTCCAGAGCTTCATCATAGATGCCCTAGATTCCTCCTGCCACTTTCTAACTTTGGTTAGTCGTGGTCATGTAGGCCTCATGTATCCCGTGAGGTCATCTCGCCAGCTTATCTTTTGTCGGCCACTTGATATTGTCTATTGTCTTGGTATTCCTTCTTGGATATAGTTATTTTATATTTTTATTCATGTGTTTTTAGAGGTAGAATTAATATAATGTGTACTGTTTATTTAAGTGCTAAAATATTTTCCTAGAAATCCTAAGTTATCACTGGCGATTTCTCTCTTATTCCCTTCTGTTCGCCTCAGGCTCATAACAAAATATATTACTGAAACTTCATTTTTATAAACTATTATATATATATATATATATATATATGTGTGTGTGTGTGTGTGTGTGTGTGTGTGTGTGTGTGTGTGTGTGTGTGTGTGTGTACAAGTGAGTAGACAAACGAAAGAAGGGCAGTCAATATATTTATTGCGAGTTACGAGTATGGATCAAAACAGTTTGATTCAGACTCTAATGGCCGAAGACTAGCGACACGCTTGAAACTCAGAGTACCAAGGAGTTTTGATGTATACATATATA
>NC_068988.1:25876681-25877166 GCF_001194135.2 Octopus bimaculoides
CAAATATTAATCACACACATACACACTCACACAAACGTGCACACACATACACACACCATCCTACCATAGATAAAAAAAACACACACATACTCATATACACATGCCACACATGCACACATGCAGACATACACATACATATGAACCATCACACACATACGGTTGCTTACACACACACACACACACACACACACACACACCACAAGGATATTTAAAACAACACACCCACTCAGACAGAGAGACACACACACACTCCCACACTCACACAAAACACTCCCACGCACACACACAGACACACAGATACACACATATATACAAACACATACGCACACATACGTACACACCCTCACACATTCATACGGTTGCTCTCACACACACCACAAGGACGATGAAAACAACACATACATACTCAGACAAAGAGATATACGCACACTCTCACGTACACACACCTAACATCCCCACCGACACAAAAAACACACAAACACACA
>NC_068988.1:25878768-25883053 GCF_001194135.2 Octopus bimaculoides
TATATATATATATATATATATATATCTTGACACTGGTGAATATATAATTGGAAATACACTCTTCGTAGGTTTACTAAGACTAAAGATGTGAATTGTGAAACTTAGCTGTACTTTAGAACGGAGAATCGCGATATCTGTATTCTATCTCGAGGCAACGATATTTACCTGAATTCTTGTTAGTTTACATTTCTATATTTTTATAAATGTGTAATCTGTAAGGTTCTATGTCAGCAGCCACGACCGGAGATATATTCTGACTCATAAAAATCAGCAGTTTTCGTAGCTTCAACATCTATTAAAGATGAAGTCTTACATCAGAATACGATGTAAAACTATTTTAGTTATCCATTACAGAGGTGGTATCGTATGTTAATCATTTGTAGAAGCCATTAAATTCCATCTTGAATTATATCACTGGTGGCAAATATATGTAGACAAGTCAATTCAGATGTTGAAAGTTGTGTATTACCGTGTATATAAGCATAAGACAAAGACATTCACACGAAAGCAACACCTACATTCATTTGGTTACCTATTGTAATCTGTCAACAAGTCTAGCCACAATTATAGCAAACAGATTATTGAATGCAACTATGGAAAAAATAAATTATTGCAATAATGAGAACAAAAATTCCATAGATTATACTTTAGAAAATGCCTTGGATGAACAGAAAAAAATAGACACTTTTAAATTGTTTTCTATAGAAATTGTAATTAGCGGGACGACGGCAGATGTTAATCGCTTCTGAATTAGCTCGTAAAGATAACATAATGAAGCCTTCAGAGACGTGAAGAATGTCGAAGTCTGCAATGATATCTGAAGAAAGCGAATAAAACAGAGTGAGAATATAGTAATTATCATGGCAAAAAAAATATTTCGTAGTACTATTGTAAGGCACTTCTTGTTGTCAAATGTTGAGTGCGAATGCGTGATATAAAAAAAAAAAGGAAAGAGAGAGAGAATCAGAGAAAGAAATGTATGATATAAACCGCTTCGAATTTTCTCACTTGTAAATTCTCTTACAATGTAATGGATTACACAAGTGAAGATAATTAAAACATCATATGTGTGTGTTCGAGTGAATGTATACGTATAGACTCGTATATATATATATGTGTGTGTATATACACACACACACACACACACACACACACACACACACACACACACACACACACACACACACACACATATATATATATATATATATATATATATCCGTTTATCAGGAGCGGGTGAAAGATATATACAAATAAACGCACTAAGTATATAGATATATATAAACATACCATGAGAGAAAGTTTCATATAGGGTTTTAGTGCAAAATGCGCACGCTTGTTTTATATCACTAGCAGGGTGATAAATCCCCTGCAACTCCACCGCTGAGACCACCAGACACGGGATTTCGATATTCCTTGTTCTCATCAGTGATGGAGGCTCGACCGCCAGAGATAGCAGTGACTCACCTTCGCGCAGGTGATATATAGAAAATCTGCACCAGAACAGGAACTGGTATCGCGATTAGCAAGTGCGTTTGTTAAAAAAATATATATATATTAGTGACGTCAATATGCAAATATACCGCGGGGTAATATTTATTTTCACTTAAACGTGGATGTTCTATTACAACATATTTTAGTGCAGCAGATAACTCCAGAGAAACTCTCATATAGGCTTCTGATATAAAATGCACACGTGTTTTATGCCGCAATCGAGGAGATAGATCCCCTCCAACTCCAACGCCGAGACCACCAGAACACATGATTTTGATCGCTCTGATTGATGATGACAGCTCAACCGCTACAGATAACAGCGACTCATCTCTCCGCTAGTGATAAGTGTGAGAGTAGATCTTCCTCTGTTTTCCATATGTCTCTTGAAACGTCGGTGACAAATTATTGGGTTTTTCGGCGGTTGGCAGCAAGTAATTCCACATGGATACACAAGAGCCAACCACCAGCGATAAGTCGGGGAACGGCGAGATAGCGATTTTTTGGCGACGGTAGAGCGGCACACAGACCTCCCCACTCGTCTGCTTTTCAGCTATAAATGAGGTACAATCGAGCAGCCGTATCATTCAAGTGCATGCAGCAGACGATCTGCCTGAACGGCGAGATGAGCGACATGTGAACGATAGTATGCTCTTCAGGAATCTGGTAGTATGTGGACGATGGAAAGCAATAGGATAACATAAAGGCTCATACAGAGGAGTAGGCGGCCGCATATTGCTCTAACCCAAGCTGAGCTTCGAGTGGTCGGAGGCAAGAGTGTTTTGAGTCTTGAGATGCACCTTTTCACTACATTCTGAACGCTTCTGGGTTGTGGAAGCCATATTGACTATGGTGGCCAACACGCGCTAGATGTTGCTTGGCGGCGGCAGACAATGAAGGTAGGGAGGATACGACGAACGAAGGCAGCAGAACTGTGCGGATAAATGGTGATATCATTTACCTACCGGAAGACGCAGTGTGCGGTACAGGACAGCAAATGGTGAGCCAGTTGACCTGAATACGGGTAGTACGCAAGCAGGCACACTGCAGATTCTGCTCGCTGAAGAAAGTTCGTAGCCTAGTATTACATATTCCGCGAATCTTTTATAAGCAGGTAAAGTATTTTTTTGAAGGAGATTTAGCCGGAATTTTCAACAGGTAGAAAAACCACCTACACCATCCACGTTGTGTGAAGCTTGTATATAAGATATGCAGAATATATGGTAGTAGTATAATGACACCCAAATACAATATTTCGTTTTCGCTGTGAAACTAGTGAATTATAATTCTTTCCACTGGTTTCTGTTTAAAATTGATTAAAAGCTGGTTATAAATAATTAAAAACACTGTATGGTAATTTGGGAAGAATGAATAATGAGAGGATTAGCTCTAGAAAATTTGTTCGGCTAGGCATAAACGAGTCACCTGACATACTGTTGTCTTCTTTGATGCAAGCATTTCTACACAGCATTTTGCTTGAGGATGACTACCATGCCTGCGGCAAGTTTCAGATGAGCTGGATAGAGATGTGGGTACTCCTTTTCCAACGTGATGCGCAGGTGAAATCTTGAACTAATAATTAAAAAAAAAATACCTGTATTAAAGTATCTGTATTTTATGTGTGTGAATTTATTGTTTGCAACCCTAGTACTTATGCCATCGAACTCGTTTGCCGAAACGTTAAGTCATGGGGAGATAAACACCCCAACATCGGTTGTCAAAGATGGCGGGGCGGGGGGGGACAAACACAGACATACACAGGTTTACTCAGTTTCTGTCTACCAAATTTACTCACCAGACTTTGGTCGGCCCGAGGTTATAGTAGAAGACACTTGCCCAAGGTGCCACACAGTCTGACTGAGCTCAGAACCAGGTGGTTGGGAAGCAAGCTTCTTACCACACAACCACGTCAATATGCAAATATACATTTCCGTTCTCGGTGTAGAGGCTACAAGCAACAATTTTTTCTTTCTTTTTTTTTCTTTTTTTTTTTTGTAAATCCACGATTGTGAATTAGAGAGATTTAATTTCTATCACTAGAAAATAGAAAGACACCATAGAAACTCCACCATTGGTTTCATCTGCATAATTCATAAGCGTTGCTAGAACGACAAATAAATAAAAGGTTTTGACGCCAGAAGACGGAATATAACATCATTATTTCCTTTCACATTCTCAGGAGTCGAGAACTACAGTCGTTGAAATGAGTATGATACTTTATTCCTTCCATTTTCTGATGCCAGACAACTGTATTTCAAATAGGTTTCTCTTCTCTTGATAATATATACATTTAAAAAAATAGCCTAACAATCTCATTAGGAAATCATAGAATCTGATTTATATGGTGCAACAAAAAGCATTTTACTTTCAACTGTCAAAAGCAATAAAACACTTGAAAACAATTCCCACAGCTGACACCACAGATTTCTGTATACGATTCAGATGTTCTTGTGTTAATTCCCGAATGACGTTATATCTACAATTCTCTGTTTCTGCTATCCCCATAGCTTATATTAAACAATATATGTGATTGCATCATTCATAAAAAAGTTTTGCAGAACTAATTTGAGTTACGCACATCAAATGAAGACAAAGAAACAAACGTACCCACCCGAACAAACACACACACACACATGTACACACAAGCACATGCACAGAAACACTCGCACACACATATGTACACGTGTATATGTATATATGTATATATATATATATATACACACATATATACATATGTATATATGTGTATATGTGTGTATATATATATATATATATATGTGTGTGTGTGTGTGTG
>NC_068988.1:25883063-25886035 GCF_001194135.2 Octopus bimaculoides
CATATATACATATGTATATATGTGTATATGTGTGTATATATATATATATATATATGTGTGTGTGTGTGTGTGTGTGTGTGTGTGTGTGTGTGTGTGTGTGTGTGTGTGTGTGTGTGTGTGTGTACGCACACACATATACGTTTACGCGTACTTGCGTGCTTGTGGATAAATACACATTATGTATCATAAGGCTTTCTCTTGGATTTGCTTTAACTATCCAAAACAATACCCAGCAGATAGACTTCACTGTCTTTATTTCTGTCGTTGTGGGCGGATTTTTTCAACACTTGTAACACCATCGCCGAGAGTAACAGCGGGCCGCCAATATAGGCAGCTGAGAGAAACATTAGCACGCCGGGCAAAATGCTTAGCGGTATTTTGTCTGTCTTTATGTTTTGAGTTGAAATTCCGCCGAGGTCGACTTTGCATTTCATCCTTTCGGGGTCGATAAATTAAGAACCAGTTGCGTACAGGGATCGATCTAATTGACTGGGCCCTTCACCAAAAATTTCGGGCCTTGTGCTTAGAGTAGAAAGAATATAGGCATTGAAGTTCATATTCTGATCATGCTCTCGGTTCCTTCCGAACAATTGAGCAAAGTACCTCGGAGAAGATCGAGATCAAGTTGCGAGCGCTCATAATGGTCCACCAGAGACAGAATTGTGCGCTACTCGGATAAATTGAAATGGTTTCGTTTCTTCGTGTATTCGAATACACACTTTAGCTCTGACAATGCATCATTCATGCTACTCGCTGCAAAAATTGATCAGACCTCTAAATATCCACAACTAAGTCGGTTTTGAGGTTTTGCCTAAACATCCCTAAGTCTTTTACTACATCTCCTCTACACTAGTTTCCTATATTTCAACTTCTTTACTAAACCCTTCCGAATCTACTCTAATCGCATTTCTTAGAGTCAACCGCCACCTGTTGCTCTCCATTTGTTAACATTTGCTTAAATAACACCTTAATCTAGTCTATGGCAAACTGACGCGTCAGAAACAAAGTAGACAGGTTCCTGTAGCTAGCGTGCCATCTACGAAACCTATATAGGGCGATTGAACAGTTCTCAAATTTGTAGTCTGGATAAACATCAACTCTGAAAACCTACGTTTTTCATATCTAATGACACACAGGATAATCTAGCTAAATGTAAACCGTTAAACTGATAAGTTTGTCCATGATAATATTAGCACATTCGGGAAAACTAGCCTTATCTGCTCGAGAGTTGGAAACGTCTGAGTAAGTTGGTGAGCCTTTTGCATCCACTCTCTTATCAGCTAATACCTCACCGTCGAAGTCATTATTTAATTTGGCATTACAAACTACATCTGATACTACGGAGCGGGATTTTCGTAAGAATGTTTCTAGACACCTAAAATAATCCAGATACACTACTGTTGTTAGGTACATACACGTCAACTAGCTTAAAAACATGGTCTTTGCTTTTGTTCAGATGTCATACTCTCGACTTACACTCTTGGTCCAAGATCGCTAAATATCACCACGTGAATGTCGACTCAGGTTACATATAATCAAACATTCTCGTTTTAGTTCGACTTAAGGAGGAAAGTGAGAGAAATTCCATTTACCTTATCCCTATGGAGTACTAAGTGTTCCGTCCTTGCTATTTGCGAGTAATCACACAAATAATTTTTTCCCATGGTAATGTCTTTTACCACGTTTACGTGGCTGTTATATGCCGAACAAATATTACTACATTTTAACTCCAGGAACACATCTTTTGCCGCCTGTTAATATATACATTAGCTTGTTGATCAGCGACTGATTGGAGCGTCTTTGTTTATATATTGTAAATAAGGGCGGAAAGCTGCCACCACCTCTAGCAGGCAAACTTCCAATATTGCAGATAGGAAGGAATCTAGAAACCGGTTGGTTTAGTGATTTTGCTATGCGGGAGTGGCAGTGGTTCACTCCGTTACTAGCAATATATTAGACACAAGTTGTGTGTCGTTAACCAACGGGAACAGATGTTTTCCTCGGGGTTAAAATGTAGTAACATTTATTCTACATAGACCAGCCACGTAAAAGTCGTAACAGACATTACTGTATAGTACTTTTACTATGGGAATCTCTTTCAGAGATTTTAAAACCAGCTACTTTAGGTTGTTTTTCCATAGTCATTTACAAATATTCCTACGTGTCTCCTGCTCTGACGAGATATTTGATTCTTTTTTAAAGTGCTGTATACGCCTTTTGATGTGCTAATGATTGTTATATGATAGTATGCTATTTGTCAATGTAGCATATAGTTTGTGCTACTTGCATTTTGATGTAATTCATGAAGATTTTGTTGCACATGTCTGTGCCAGTGGAGTTAATGATTTCTTTTTTTTTTTTACTGTTCGAGGATGTTCTATCTCCCTTTA
This sequence comes from Octopus bimaculoides, assembly GCF_001194135.2. Taxonomy (NCBI): domain Eukaryota; kingdom Metazoa; phylum Mollusca; class Cephalopoda; order Octopoda; family Octopodidae; genus Octopus; species Octopus bimaculoides. The sequence continues at coordinate 25,885,454 of NC_068988.1, forward strand.
TGTGAATTAAATCGTGCTTCTGTTTGTGATGCAAGTGTAATCTGTGACGAAGGTTATGGTGATGTATATGTGAGGGTGTTGATAATACTGTTATTGCTGCCACTCGGTGTCAGGTTGCTGCCGCTTGGTGTAGGGTTGGTCTATCGTTTCACAAATGCATCTCTCCCAGAGTTTCGTATATTCCACCATTTTCGTGCTGACATTAGTATGTTCGCTTTTCCTCTTCCTTCTGTTGGTTTCCTAATTTATCCTGTACAACCTTTAAACACGTAAATAGTTTTTTCCTAAACAATAGATCTACTTATTTCTGTTAGTGACTTATTCACGAATATATAAACGCTAGCGCCCCTGACGGTAATATTCTCTGGGAACGCACAAAAGCACTTTTCAGAGTTATGTACTTTGAATTGTTATGATCTCATATCTGATTATCCTGTTATTACGTAACATACTTCACGATCTTAGTATACGAGCCTTATTAGCATTTCCTCCTTTGTTCTATATACTCTGGGAACGCATTAAAACCCTCTTCGGGGCTACTTTATTTGAATTCTTACTATCGGTTAACTCATTTGATGTTAT
>NC_068988.1:25886440-25887037 GCF_001194135.2 Octopus bimaculoides
TGTGTGTGTGTGTGGAGGGAGAGAGAGAAATAGACAGACAGACAGACAAATATATATAGATAGATAGCTAGATAGCTAGCTAGATAGATAGAGAGATAGATAGATAGATAGATAGATAGATAGATAGATAGATAGATAGATAGATAGATAGATAGATAATGTGTGTGGATTAGGATTATTTTTCAAAGTAATGAACTATGATGCAACAAAGAGTATGAAATATTGTTTTAGAATAATAGACGAAAATATCCTTATGACGTCTTATTGAAATATGCCGGGCATCAAGAATTTCATGATTTTTTAACAGAATGTTCTCTAGCAATTGCTTAGAAACTATCGATTTATCGAAATTTTTTTAACTCACCATATCACATATGTGAAGCTTCTATCGTATATATATTTAGTATGCAGAACGCTTCACTGAGTTATTTTCCCTTAGCTACATTGTTGACATTGTTAACGAGAGGCGGTTATTTCATTGTATATATGTATATTCATGCATATATATGAGTTTGTGTGTGTGTCCGTGTGTGTTTCTGACTGTGCATGTATGTTTATACACACGCATATATATATATATATATATATATATATATA
>NC_068988.1:25887047-25887452 GCF_001194135.2 Octopus bimaculoides
CATACTTCACGATCTTAGTATACGAGCCTTATTAGCATTTCCTCCTTTGTTCTATATACTCTGGGAACGCATTAAAACCCTCTTCGGGGCTACTTTATTTGAATTCTTACTATCGGTTAACTCATTTGATGTTATTACATAACTGACTTCACAATTTGGGTATTCATAACTTATAGGGAATTCCTAAAAATAAGATCGTGTGTAAGACAGTTCGGTATTCTCTGTGAATGTACAAAAACCGTTTTAAAGGCTACAAGCTATGTATTGTTGTTACTGGATTAACGAAACTGTTCTGAGAACGGATCCAACCGATAAACCCCGCTTTCCCGGCAATTACCGGGTACGTCAGCTAGTATTTATATATATATACATATATATATATATATATATATATATATATATATA
>NC_068988.1:25888511-25891011 GCF_001194135.2 Octopus bimaculoides
TATATATATATATATACATATATATATATATGTGTGTGTGTATATATACATACACACACACATTACCCGGATGTATATGCATGTATATACGCATACAATCACATATGTATGTCGTGCAATATATGGATTCATAGAATCCTGTAGCAATCACAATAAAGCTCTCTTAATGTATACGGCTACATACTACAGCAAGTTTCAACAAATGTTTGTGGACGTTGTTTCAGCGCATTAATATGAATTCCTGCTCATGTAAGAACAGTCAGTGAAATCTCTCTTTTCTTGTATTGACATTCACAATAACAAAGACATTAATTTAGATTTTGAACTGCATTCAATAGAGGGGGCCCTCGTATAGAAATGTTGAGCTTTTGAGTCACCTCTAAGTCACTATTGTTAACAGTCCCATTCTGGACAGGAGGAGTAGTACCTGTTGAGGCACCAGTTATATGTTAACTACCATGTGAACCACTGAGAGTGAATGACCCTTAGTTCTCTTTAGAACTTCTTTCTAGGAAAGGGCAAAATAAATAAAATACCTGAAGTGTGTGTGCATTATTTATTTTAAGTTTCTGTCTTTCAGAAATTAAAGCACTAGTTTTGAATTTAAATAATAGTGTTACGAAAGCAGTAACATAAACATTCTACAGAAATTCAACCACACTTTTGCTTTGAAGTAAGCACACACACACACACACACACACACACACACACACACACACACACACACACACACACACACACACAGACACACACACACACATACGCACACACATACTCGGCTCAGTGTCACGCAATACCATATGTTTCTGTGATTTGACATAAAATTTCCATAAATCACAATTGTTCTGTACCTATATAAGTATTCTTTCTATTCCGAAATTATCTCCAAAATTCTTAAGTATATCAATTCAAGATTAACATCAAAGCACAAAATTATTCTTCACTTTGAAAGAAGAATACTGCAAATTTTAATACGAGAAATAAGAGTTTGAATATGAAAGCTCATATTTGAATCCTTTAATAGTTGCATCAAATCAGCTGCGATCATGCTGGGGCAGTTATTTAACCTATACAAGAAAGTAGTGTTATTTTAAAATCCTCAGTAATTGGTTCCTACATTATAAATCAATATCTGGGAAATTAAATGTAGCAATAGTAACAGTAATAACCCTCTTGGAACTGATAATTAAAACATATAAAGTGTTTGAATATTTGGAAAATCTTTCGATCTCATAGAATAAATTATTAAAGCCTCAGCTAGTTTATTAATGTTTATTTTAATGAGAAACATTATATTTGTTTCCTGAAATTCTTTAGTCTATATATTTAAGATATATTGAGCTTTGTCGATTGATGACATTACAATACATTGTTAGAAACTGTATCCTGTTGATGTTCTGATTCTTTATTGTATTTTTGCAAGAACTCAATAATTTCTTCACCAACTGAAATAGATAAAGCAGATAGATTTGTTGAATGATAAGCGTATGTTGATAAAATTGCCATGGAAACAACAGAAATATATCTGTACATCTTCATTGGATATTATCTAAATCACGATGTAACATTTAGGTTGAGTTATAGATCTATTAGCTATTATTCGAAGAAATACCATATATATATGAATGTACGCACACACACACACGCACACACACACACACACACACACGCGCACACACACATTTATATATACATTCTTACGCATACATATTCATACATATGTATACATTTATGCACACATCATTTGTATATATGTCCATATATTCATATCTCTCCCCCCTCTCTCTCTCTCTCTCTCTGTATATATATATATATATATATATATACATATATATATATATATATATGAGTGGTTGAATATGAGTATGAAGCTATATGTATGCATGCATGTATTTGAAACAAAAATCTAATTGCTTTAAAACGATGAATTGGAATCAAGATCATACAACGAAGCCCGAGAATGGAATCACGCATATCTTACTGAGAAATGAGTTAATTTAGCGAGATTTTGAAACAAACACATAGGGCAATCTGTCAACTATTATTTTCCCCTTAATGTATGCTTTCGGATAATATATTTCTACCATTTAATCAATCATTAAAATCTTAATAGTGCTATGTATATCAATACATAATGCTACTTAAATAGATAGATATTTACCCACATATATACATATGAAGATCTGATACAACATAAGGCAGGCAAAATAATAGAATATACATTATTGCATTTACCACCCCAAAGAAGAATGTATTCGTGAATAGAAAAATCTCCTAGAAACAAAATGTTATGAACGAAAGAAGCGGCTGTCACACGCCAAGTGGTAAATACCAAATTCACTCAATCAATAAACATAACGATTCATCTAGTGGCCTTTAAGCAACGGTTTAAGTCGTTTGAAGATCGCCTCTTCATTTCTTAGGTTGCTGACCTTTCTATGAGTCGGCTTGTGCGTGATTATTGCGGTCTTCTCAGATCATTTGTCTAAGAGGTTTCGTA
>NC_068988.1:25895058-25895574 GCF_001194135.2 Octopus bimaculoides
TGTAAGCACACCAATCCCCAACACACCACACACACACAACACATATGCATGCACTCACACACTCAGACTCGCCCACACACTTATACAAACGCACATACACACGCCCACTTGCGCATACACACACACGCTAACAATCACGCAAACATAGACACACACACACACCCAAACATACACACCCTTGCACACATAACCCACATATACCCCCATTCACAAATACCTCCCATACACCTGACAACCCATACATACCCACATTCACACATACCTCCCATACACTTACACACACACCTCCCACACACCTTACATATATACCGCCCACATACATGACAGACATACATACGCGCCCTCACACACACATAGCCGAACGACAATATATACACACACACACCCATATATACGCGCACGCCTACATACACAGCGGCATACACATGCACACACATACACACAGGAGTGCACACACAAAATAACAGACATACCTGGCACACATACGCACGCACACACATAAACACACACATACAC
>NC_068988.1:25896115-25898117 GCF_001194135.2 Octopus bimaculoides
TATCACATACACACTCGCAGACTTTCGCACACGCACAGATATTCATCTCCCTCTTTCACTCTCCTGTCTTAGAAAGAACTTTTCCCCCACCACCTCTTCTTCCGGTCTTTTCATAATGTAACCTCGTGGGCATCGGTACCATTTTCCTCTTTCTCCGTTCTTCCATTCTCCGAACTTTCCATCTTTCCGACGAAAGGCTACGCCCGAAACGTCATACACTCTCTCTTTCCTTTCCTGAGCGTCCAATAATACTATCCATATCACGTCCTCACTTTGTTGTTTTTTTGTTTTTTTGTTATTGTTTTTTTTAACTATATATATATGTATATATATATGTATGCTGAGACCCCTTCGGTCATAACTGAAAATACCATGGGACTGCACCTAGAAAGTTATATATATATATATTTATATATTTCATATCTGTTTCATATCTTCTTTAGAATAACTATTGTTTAACCATTTTCTCGCAGCGTCTTTGATGAAGTGATATATAAAATATCTCGGAAACAGCTGTAAAACCTCTGTATAAATGTTCTGAAATATTTCACAGCCTTGAATTTTTATCGCATTCTGTTAATTTATATATATATATATACACATACATACATATATACTATATATATAAAGACATGTATGTGTATATATGCATATATCTATGTGTCTATGTCTATGTCTGTGTTTGACCTGCACGACCGCTTCACAACCGGTATTGGTGTGTTTACGTCCTCGTAACGTAGCGGTTTGGGAAAATGAGTGTGATGCGATAAGTATTAGGCTTTAAAATTAAGTACTGTGGTCGGTTTGTACGACTAAAACCCCTTGAAGGCGGTGCCCCAGTATGGCCGTAGTCCAGTGGCTGAAACATGGAAACGATTTCAGCTTCCAATAACTTTCGTTTGGTGTGGATATAGTACTTCTTATATACTAGTACTATATTTAATTTAGTTAGCTTTGGTTCTTTGAGTGACATTTTGGTTTGATGGCTGGAAGTCAAAAATCAATATACTTTAAGAGTTTCAAATAAAATTTAAAGGGTCATAAACCAAACAACATTATTACGATATTTAATGATCAGCTACAAAGCTGAAGCTAAACGACGTAGCAGGATGCTACAAACGTTGTTGAATTAGTAGAACTTCGAATTTAACGAATAAAAAGCATTGATCAGAAATTCTTACAGAAGTAGAGAGGATTTGCCATGTTCATTTAAATGTAGAAAGCAAATAAAAGCAATAAAGAAAACAAGACGAAGCGAAGCAAAACAGGTATGACAAATTCTAGAAAATTTTACATGAAGTAGCTGATGTTTCAGCAGCCAACTGAAGACTAAAGAAAGAAGGGGAACCGACAAAGAAAAATAGAGAAAATGGCAGAAACGGAAAGAAAGAGTAAGGTAAGAGACAATGTTTTCGGAATACGACTCATCCAGTTTGGATTTAAAAAATTAAAAAATACTTTAAAAAATACTTTAAAAAAAAACTGCTGAAATTGCAAAAAAGGCAATTGCATAGAGATTTTTGCACATAGATTGAATTAAACGAATGACTTGTTTGGTGTCTCTTGGTTGCATTGTTTCCTTCATAGCACTGTAGAAAGACAAACACAAAATAGTACTTTCAGCTGCCGACTATAGGAAGAGTTAATGTGAGATAGGGGGAAGTATGGTGCAAGCAAATAATACAAATGCCACTACTACTACTACTACTACTACTACTACTACTACTACTCCTACTACTACTACTAATAATAATAATAATAATAATAATAATAATAATATATTACAAGTATATATAACATACAGAAAATTGCACTACTGGGTACTGCACACATCCTACGCAAAACACTTTCAATACAGTAACCATAAGAGCACCAAAGCAATCGGTAGTGAAGTGAAAGCACGCTATAAAAATGAAACTACTGAATAATAATAATAATAATAATAATAATAATAATAATAATAATAATAATAATAATAATAATAATAATAAAAGAACAACAG
>NC_068988.1:25902220-25903262 GCF_001194135.2 Octopus bimaculoides
GAATAATAATAATAATAATAATAATAATAATAATAATAATAATAATAATAATAATAATAATAATAATAATAATAATAAAAGAACAACAGCAACAACAGTAATCCCTTCTAGTATAGGCACATGGCCTGAAATTTGAGAGGAGGTGGAGTATCGATTGCATCGGCCACAGAGCTCAAGTAGTACTTACTCAAATTACTTACTTACTGACACTACCCTTCCTTGTTACAGTTTGAAAGGAATACCCCTTAGCAGTTAATAATATACCCTGATGCAGAACTAGAGCTTGGCACTTATGGGCTTCGAATCTTAACTGATTGGAAGTGTTATCATGTAGATGATTTGTCTTGGTATATTCTGTTCAATACCACAGATCTGTTTGTCACTTGTTTGACCTTAACCTGTTAAACATGTCACTTAGTGGCTGACAATATGTGCATCTCTGATCATGAGCAAAAGTAGTGGGGGGGTGGGCATCATAGCCATGTGTTGAAAAGAATTGTTTGGGGATTTGAATAATTCAGCTCTAGAAACATGGGTGTTTCATTTATCATCCTTAAACAAGCCTTATTCAGAGACATTTTGAGCAGGATGGTCTATATGACACGAATAATATTCTAACTTGCAGGGTCATGCGCTGTTAATCTTGATATGAGATCACCATGTCGCACCCACACGCTTGTAACACATGCGCCTGATCTACTCTTTTCATATGATGAGTATATTGATTTTTGTATATCTTACTCCAATACCAGTTTGATGGCATGCCATGGTCTCTCAATCAATAATAATAATAATTCTTTCCAATACAGTCATTTATATATCCCCTGAAATATGGAAATATATACATATATATGTACGAGTGCGTGTCTGTATGTATGTATTACTGCTTGTGTGTGTGTGTGTGTGTGTGTGTGTGTGTGTGTACCGTTCAGACTATGCGACATCGACATACAACGTTATGAACGCACTGAATGACATCTAAATACGCGAAAAAATTGATCTTACTACGTGCTTTTGGGAAATAATTCAGGAAATCATTAAT
>NC_068988.1:25903272-25905100 GCF_001194135.2 Octopus bimaculoides
ATATATATATATATATATATATATATATATATATATATATATATATACACCCCCACACACACATACACACTCATATACAAGCAATAACCGACAGACGTAAGCATCATAGCTTTTCGAATGTTAAATATTTTTTGCTTCCATTTCATAGTACAATTTTATGCCTATTTTTTTTTTTGTTTTGCTTTAATTGTTTCCTGTTCCCTTACACTTCATAAACTTTGTCTAGTTTCCTTTATAACTATATTTATTTATTTTTGTATAACTATTCCCTATCGTTATGCGAGAGCATACAACACACACATAGATGAGTTTGCATATTTTTATCCATTTATGCATTTTCTATAAGGTGTCAAAGTATGTCATGGATATTCTTTGCTCATTTGTTAATTAGATTTTCTAATCTTTTAATGTAATTTCAGCTTTTTAGTCGATTTCTTCATGTGAGCAGAGCATATAATGCAATCTAAATAATAATAGACTCACAGAATTTTTGCCCCAGATTGGGTTTCAAAAGTTAAACAGAGCAGAGGAGCTAGCCTATATAGTAAATAATTAAGTTATGTATATATTCTGCATAGTAAGATGTATTGGAATGTCTTGTACAAAAATTGATGAAATGGAGATCTTTTATATATATCACACACAACCCACCCTTTATTGTCTTCACTAAACATCGAGTTACGCTATCATTTCCGTCACCTATGAATGATGAACCTCCACGTTATGATTTCTAGTAAATAAAGATACATAACTAAACCCAGCGCTCTAAAATATTTTAACGTTAAAATATAAAAGCATGTTCCCTACAACGATAGTCCTATCAAAGTCGGAATGCTTTTCGTTCGTAGTATGATTGTTAGTTACTAATCGATATGGGCTAAAGACATTCAATACAACTTCCGTAAATAGATTTAAACCAATCTTATCAAACCATTCACTCGTTGCTTTCAGCTCAGTCATATTCCAGATTTAGAATGTTCTGTGTAAACCAAATTTTCTGTTCCGTATAGGCAAAGTGTGTTAAGAAAAAATCAAATAACATTAATTTATTCAGCAATAGCTATTTGATAATTTTGGAAATGTTTATGATGCTTAATGGGGAAAATGCTACGTAGGTTAAAGAAAGCTTGCATTTGGGATAAATGATAGACATACCATGAAGCATATGGAAATAACATTTTCAGATAATGCAGGCTAAAACTAACCTTAGAACCCTATAAATATGCAATTAGGAAAATCAAATGAAACAACATTTCTCATCCATGATAAGTCTTAGCAAAAGGAATTCTAAGACCCTCTTACACTTCCATAGAAATTCTAGCATTAAATACACAGAAAATTGCATCTACTTATTCAGCTCCCTGCAATCAAATTTATTAGATAATGTTCAGTAACATTATAGGTCAACATTTCACACAAACGGTTCCTTTATTCCTTGATTGAGCAAACTGGAAGAGTTGGCATACTTCTAGCAAATTGCACGAGCATGGGTTCAGTTGCGTGGTGGTGGGGGTGGTGAGAATTTATTTGTAACAATAAATCACCAGCCATACACTTTCACGTGCAATTGACATTCATTCGTAAGCATTATTCTTGAACGATACGAAACACTAATGAAACGTGGTTACATTTTACTTCTTCAGAAAACCCGCTGCTTCTTCCCAATAATAAATGGAGAAACCATTCCAATTTTAATAGCAATGTTTTCTTTAACTGACACCTTTTCAGTCTATGGATCTGTGAAGTTAAAAAAGAGTACAATAATATATTTGAAAAATCTCCTGACCATCCTCAAATACAGCTATATATATATATATATATGTATATA
>NC_068988.1:25907183-25908041 GCF_001194135.2 Octopus bimaculoides
ATATATATATATATATATATAGGCACTTTCAGATGAATATATCTCTATGTATTTCCAATTATTTTCAAGTGAGTGGAAGAGAAAACCAATTTGTCTGCACAAGTATTTTTCTGATCGTAGAATACCCACGGCGGCACGCGCGCATATACACACACACAGTCACGCACAGGCGCACGCGCGCGCGCATACTCAGTCATAGTAGATCGTAGAGGAGCAGCATCCTAGGACTAGACTACATTCCAGCCTGAACTTCCATAAAGTGCATTGTAAAAATAATTCATAAGAAGGTCCGGATCAAAAGGTGTTTGCTAGGTTCTTTACGCAGCATAATAGTAAAATTACATTTTATGAAAATCACCCAAGTATACGTAGTAAGTTAGTTACCGAGAGAACGTCAAGTTTATAGAAAATCATAATTACCTGAGATAGAAAAATTTGGATGAGACGATGAGCAAATATCTAAAAGATGGGTCACTAAAGTATAGAGAAGTAACTATCTCAGCGAATCACTCCCATGAAAAGGAGAGAGTAGAAGGAGCCGGGGTTGTAAAAATTGGAAAATCAAAGCCGCAAACTTTCTATAGATTTGCAAAATAGTCTGTTCAAAAATTCTGAAGTTGGGTTGTTCGTAAGTGACGCAAATATTGAAATGCTGGCCTAATCCTATTTTTCTGTATTCTCGTATTTTAATCTGGGAGCTATGTACTGTCATCCTCTGACGTAAACTGTTTTTAGTTTGACCAATATATTCTTCTTCTTCTTCTTCTTCTTCTTCTTCTTCTTCTTCTTCTTCTTCTTCTTCTTCTTCTTCTTCTTCTTCTTCTTCTTCTTCTTCTTCTTCTTCTTCTTCTTCTTCTT
>NC_068988.1:25909043-25910657 GCF_001194135.2 Octopus bimaculoides
ATATATATAAGTGCGCGTGCACCCTTGTGTATTGCTTATTATTTATTATTTGATGTCTTGCAATATTGGTGTTGACACCTATCATTTTATGAAGTCAAAAACTTCATCAGTAATAAGATTGGGTTTTGTGCTCGGTGGCAATTTATCAGATGTTTATTATTAAAAACCATTGTCAGATGTAAACGAAAGCTACGCTACAAATATAAACATTCAAAAATTCAATCGTTTGTCTGAGTCAAAACCCCCAAAGGAAATGAACAATAATTATGTAGGAAACCATGCATAATTAATAACACTTTGCCCAGTAAACAAAAGTATATAACACCCGCAAGAATTATTGCATTTAAAGTACATTTATATTTGTAATGTTACACATTTCATATGTTCTCAAATATAATATATGTAAATACTATATATAGGTTTAGATATATTATTTATAATAACATAAAGGAAGAAAGAATTAATCTCTTATATCAGTAACAACTGCCAACTAGCCTATGATGATCTACTATCACCTTTAGGCGAAATATGAAATATATACAAGAAAGCAATTCTTCTTTGTGTAATATATTACACATGACCAAAAGTTACTTCTCTAATATAGTATAATTACAGTTGGCTTCTTATCTGATGAAGACATTGTTCCAACATGAACTTAGCAGTAATGGCGAAAACAAAGAACCGAATGGCTATACATATATATATACAGTTACATCGATTTTTTTTTCCAAAGGAGAAAAAAAGAAAACTATAGAGTTTACGATGTTACTATTTTTGCGGATCATCACTTCTAATTACCAAATACACTTATGCTACTCAACGGGATAATTAACTATAACTTTAGTAGTAGTAGACGCACACTTGTGTTTTATAACCTCAATTCTATTTTAACGATCTTTAAAAAAGAATTCGATTGTTTTTATACATTTTGTTATCTTTCTACCTGTACATTAAAATAGTTTCTAGACACAATTTATTAGCTTTGGATTAAATCGCATTACATATCAAGTTTTCAAGTATTTCAATGCCAATATATAATGTTCTAAAATACTTTCCAAGCAAACGTTTTGTTTTCCACTTAAATATATAGACAGATAATAATATATTTCGGAGAAACTACGAACATTGTTTACTTGGTTGACTATTTAAAATGAGTTTAATCAGCTCTACATAATCTGCTACGGAATGCATCGATAGCAACTTGTTTGAAATAATCTGTGACTTTTTTTGTGTGAGTGAATGTGTTCATATAATGCTAATGTATGATGTAGTTGTATAAGTATTTATTGGAATGAATGTATGCGCATATCTATCTATCTATCTATCTATCTATCATACAATATATTCTTACTCATTCACTCTTTTACTTGTTTCAGTCATTTGACTGCGGCCATGCTGGAGCAACGCCTTTATAGTCGAGCAAAACGACCCCAGGGCTTATTCTTTGTAAGCCTAGTACTTATTCTATCGGTCTCTTTTGCCATATATATACATGTGCCTTCTTCGATTCATCATTAAAATAATTAAAATGATCTAATAGGCTTGTCTTGCGTTGATTTTGTTTTTGTCTTCCTTTAATCTATACCCTTTATATGTGTGCATGTGTTTGTCTGT
>NC_068988.1:25910733-25913271 GCF_001194135.2 Octopus bimaculoides
TGTGTGTGTGTGTGTGTGTGTGTGTGTGTGTGTGTGTGTGTTTGTCTGTGTGTGGGTGGATGCATATATGAACACGCATGTACGCGATATAAGCTTATCAATAGGAGTCTTTAATTGTATGCAAATTTTGAGGCCAGTGTTTTGTTTTAAATTATTAATGATGCTCGCATTACTAATCTAAGGGTATTTTGTTTTTCTGAGATTTCTATAAAGCTCGAAAATTATTTGCTGATAAATGAGAGGAAATTTTTGGTAACATTTATATTTACGTTAGCATCGTATGGAAGTTGGGAGTTGCAATATAACATAGTTCTCATTGTTGACGGAATTGACAGTGTTAGTTTGCGGTGTGTAATTGATATTACTTTGGAAGTGGTTACGGTGCAGTGTCTCGTTGTAGTAAACAGCCGCTGTACTGAATGTGGCTTGGTGCGTATGCACATACACTAGTTGGTTTACATGAATAACATAGGGATGAGCTTCTACTGCTTGGACAACTATTTTAAAGAAATACCAACATACAGAAAACGTAGAAATACTTACGGGAACAGAGGAGACCGCATTACGTAAAGTTAAACACATCCAAATTCACATTTTACATCCTATACAACAAAAGCCATTCTTATGCATAGGACTCACTGAAAGCATACTCTAAAGCCTCCTGTATTTACATAATCACTGATTATTCAATTTCAGTCTGGAAAAGACAGCAGTACCCAAAGGCATTTGAAAATCAATGGTTTATTAAAGAGCACTGCCAATCATAGAAACTAATATAAACATAGAAAATGGATACGAAGCTTATGATTTCTGTTTCACGTCATTCACTGTCACGTCCCGATCTGAACTCAACTGAACTCAACTCAACATTCCATATATTTACCAGCAAAACCAGTCACAAGAACAACTCAATATGAAAACGCCCGCTTGCTTCACGAAGAATTATGTAATTAACTTTCAGCCAGAACCACATGCACATAACTATAAAATATGTACGAGTGTCTTCGGCTATATGAACAATCTTTAGACTAACGGCCTGTCGCTTTACGGTGCCAAAGAAATGACCATTGAAAATACTGCCTATCCATTTAACTAATCGCTATTCTATGGATTCTTTAGATATAAGGAAAATAATTATATTTAGTGACTTAGAACTTTAAAAGATTCTGTACATTTCTGACTCAGTTGTGTTCGAGAACATTGTGATTTTACTTGACAAATTCAAGTAAATAAAATATGGTTTATGAGTGTCTGCAGACACGTGTGTTTCTGTGTTTGTGGGTGCGTGCGTGTGTGCGTATGTGTGTGTGTGTACCACGTGTGCGCATGCGTGCGAAGCAGTGTGTGAATGGCTGTCGTATTTCCACAATATAGTGTGGAAGAAAGGTACTCTTCCTATGGCATGCAGATGCTGCTATTTATGAATAAATGCAAGTGGACTGTTGCTCGAAAATGTAAATAAAGCTACGAGAGAGAATTATGGTGGAATGATCATTAGGGGAATAAAATCAAGGCAGTACGGTTGGTGTGAAACCTGTGAATAGGGCACGAACCGAACGCGGAAAAAGAAGGAAATGAATGAATCCATAAGCCTGGGAGAAGTTGGCCTGATAGCATCAAGTTGCAAGTAGCGCAGTCTAATCTTGTAGAAGGGGGAAATATCACACATGGAAAGTTATGTGTGTTTCAATAAGACTCTGCACTATCACACATGGCTCTAGGAATGGCTGGCTGAAAATTTTCACGACCATATAACTCCTAAAATTTGGCCTCCTAATTCCCCAGATCTCAATCCACTGGACTATTATATGTGGAGCATTGTTGAGAGAAAGGTTAGTGAACACGCCCCTAACACCGAAGAAATAGTCAGAATAATGTCCAAAATGAACCAGGGTCACTTGATTCGAGCATGTAGATTATTTAGCTCTCATATAGAAGCAGTTATTGAAGCTGAAGGTAGCTTCATTGAATAAGTTGAATAACATTATAGAAAAGAAGGTTTATTTTTATCCTAATGGCAGTTTTTGATGAATAAAGTTATCTGTTGTTATATATCAGTTTTTTGTTTTATAAATGTAAATTTGTCCTCAAATATCTTACGCACGCTGGTTATATTATATGCACACAAAGGCCTTCACTTGTCATTTCGTTAAAGGTAAATACGTCATTAGAATTGCCAGGCATCTTACGTGTTAATTTAGCAAATAGGTAGGTCAGGTGAAGTTACAAAAGAAATCTTGTGGTTAAACTGAAGAAGGATGGAACTACTTTGCTACGTAGTATATATATATGTATATATACTTTCATTTCTACATATTATTAGAACTTCGATTTGAATAGTGTTGATATATTTTCGATTATTTTTAATTAATAATATTTGATTAATTGTTCATCTTTATAGTTTATAATATCGTTAAAGTTTTTTTAAAAATCAAAACTTTGTATATATATATAAAGTTTAATCTTTTATTCTTAATAATTTTTTGTTTCTTAATTTTTTCATTCATAATTTTTTCATTCATAATTTTTTCATTCATA
>NC_068988.1:25913402-25916450 GCF_001194135.2 Octopus bimaculoides
TTCTAATAAAAATTAATTAACGACTAAGATGTTTATCAAAATTGTATCATAAGCACTAAGATGAGAAATAAAAGCGAATCAGCGTCAGTAAACGACTCGTACATTGTATCTAATACTTTATCAATTACTCGTACACATTATCTATTAGCTACTACTTATCGTCTTGTTCGATCAGTTGAACAGTCTCATCGTTGAATTACAGCGCGTTGATGGAAATTACCAACCAAAATTTTGGCGTCGAGCAAATTTTATTTTCATGTCTGTATGACTAAAGCCTACTAGTAAATGCCACCTTACTACGGAACATCTGTAGTTTCTAGAGGTTTTTACAAATGCTTTGTTCATGTATATGATTTCGATGTGGACGATTTTAAGAATACTTCGAATAAAGCACAACGTTTTATTTTGTATTGGTTTCTCTCATTAGATGGACACAAATTCGATTGATGCATGCAAGAAATTTTGCAGTGAATATATAAATCCCAGTTGTTTTGATATAAGTTCATTCTCCTCCACTTTCGATAATCTAATGGTTAAGCTGCACTGGGTAATAAGAAGTAATTATGGGCTCGATGTGAACATAACACGTTCAAATACGACAAGGTCTTTTAGCTTAACACACTACTTAATATGGACAGCCTCCTATCAATATATGTTTATCAGTTTATCTATCTGTCTGTCTGTTTATCTATCTATCTATCTATCTATCTTTCTATCTATCTATCTATCAATCAAACAATTTGGGTAGCTACATAAACACACAACACGCAGGTAAACATAAGTATGTATGTATGTATGTATGTATGTATGTGTATGTGTGCATGTGTTTGTACATACACACAAATACGAAAACATTCCGCACCCGTTTCCCTTTCTGTCTATCAATCACAAAACATTGGTAGCTAGTTTTCACCAACGTGCACTGCTTTTACACACTCACTCACACAAACACGCACACGTACACGTACACTCACACTCCCACATACACACACACACAGACAAACACACACACGCATATGCGTAGAGAGAGCGAAATGAGTGAAGTGATAAGAGAAGATATGTGTGTGTGTGTGTGTGTGTGTGTGTGTGTATGTGTGTGTGTCGATTAGGTTAATATCATGAGTGAGTAATACTACTGACATCAACGTAAATTTAACGGAGTTCAGTTATATAATATTTCAGAGAACACTCTAGAGTCGAGCAGTTCTCAATAAATAAATACATTTGAACTTATTTCGTGCTAATAACACCAGCTAATAACAACGTTTAGGTAATATATATTGAATATAACGCTACGTCCAAAAGGAAGTAAATTACACGATAATCAAATATTTTATGATATCATACAGAAACAGTTTCGGTAAATAAAGCATTGGCAAATGTAAGTTTGGTAATATACTATAAAATCAATGAAGCCATTTAATGATATTATACACGATATTTACTTTTGACGATCCTCCAGTCATATCATGTATAAACTTGAATTTAAAGTACGCTTTTCATATTATTGTGTAAACTCAATAGCTATCATTGATTTGCGCAACAGATCATATTAGATAAATGCACACACACACACAGGCGCTCTGAAATATGCGAATATGCACACACAAACACACACATACACACACACACACATATATACTCATACATGATATCATTTGCGTAATGATCACCTGTCTTACTTGACACAGCACAGCATAATGTCTGCTTATACTGCGCCAAAGGTGACTGCGATAGGACTTACTCATTTTAGACCTGGTTATTCATTACTGCCGTTTAGTACCAAAGTGTTTGACAGCAATCTTTTTTTGGCGACAGGCGATTTGACGCTAGATGCAATTACACACAGAGTCAGAAAACGATAGAGACATTGAAATGTTACTCCTAATGTATAATTCATACGCAAAAGTGCAGAATGAACGAGAGCGTGCGGACGGAGACAATAACGAGGAGATAAATGTGAAAGAAGATAAACAGTTAAATGTATTCAAGATGAACCTATTTTAATCTTACACTGAAGAGAAAGCAAATTTTACTTTATTAACAAGTTTCCCTTATTAATCATAATGTAAACTTCATATATTAACTACTTCATTAACATTTTGTGTTCAATTTAATTTTTCTCTTCACTATTTTCTATGTGGGTGCTTTTACCATTTGTTAGATAAGCAAAGGCGTTTGTCATTCAGATTAAATTTGAAAAATACATTTGAAAGACTTTTTCTCTCTCATATTCTCTCATGAATATGTGATATTCATGATGAATAACATCTTAATAATTCTCCATCATTCATTAAGCATGTTTATATCTACTACCAAATCATCAGTCTCAAAAACCTTGCAGGCAGAAATATTTGGGACGAAACCGCTGTCCGAAATGGACCTGCCAGATGGCCAACGCAAAAATGACTAGGCCCTATCATAGCCATTTTGACTCTGTATATTCCGAAACTGTGGTATGTTAATCAGAAAGGTCATTATGCAAGTAGTATTTCATATATATAAATATTGCACTGGTGCAGTAGTGGCTGTGTGGTAAGAAGCCATTGTGACAGAAATGGTAGCGCATTAATCTCTTACTACAAATAGTTCCGTCACTTAATGTTTCGAGTTTAAATGTCTCCATTGTAATGTTGAGTATAAAGTTCTACCGGTAATTTCTTACCCATGTGGAAAATTTCATGAAATAAAGAAGCTTGCTTCCAAACCACATGGATCCAGATTCAGTCCCACTGCAGGGCACCTTGGACAAGTGTCTTCTAATATAGTCTCGCGCCGACAACAGCTTTGCCAGTGGATTTGGCAGACGGAAACTGAAAGAAGCCTGTCGTATAGAATAAGTACTAAGCTTACAAAGAATAACTCCTGGGATCGATTTGTTCGACTAAAGGTAGTGCTCCAGCATGGCCACAGTGACATGACTGAAACAAGTGCAAGAATAAAAGAATACACACACAAACACAAACGCATACACATATACATATGCATATATATGTATGTGTGTGTGTAGTGTAGATATATCTACACACACATATATATATATATATA
>NC_068988.1:25916748-25922644 GCF_001194135.2 Octopus bimaculoides
TTAATAAATTATAGGGTAGTCCGACCTTGTAAGATATATAAATTTTATCTTACTAAAATTGACTTGAAACCATGGTACAGAATATAGATTGGTAAAAGTTTTTATTTTTCATTTCCTTTCGAAATTATCCCTAATTTTTGTGGTATATAGTCTTTTGCTGCTATTTCTAGCGAGTAGATGTCCTACTATAGGCATCTCTGCATTTTAAATGAATAATATATATATATATATATATATATAACATGTAGATATACCTACAATACACACATACACACTTTTGTGTGTACCTTACACGACTTATTTTATATTCCTGTTTATATTTGATATTTATAATGTCCGTTATGCTATCTAAGGTACCTATTTAGTGTTAATAATAATACGAGAAGTGTGCTTTATTCCCTCCCAGATATTTCAAATTCACGCATTATGTGCACGATGACTGCCACAAAGAAAATTTCATTTAAAATATCATTTGTTGACTTTAATGATCTTATAGACTATTACATATAAACATTTGCCTCTACTGTATTTACCAAAAACATCTTCCAATTTATCAAAGATTTTTTTATTATCATGTAATGTACTTGATTTTGACTGTAATGATGTATTAAATATTAATTACCTGAAGAGTATAAGTAGATAGTGCTATTAGCACGAACTAAATTTATATCTGTTTATGTACTGAGAACTGCTTGACTCTAGAGTGTTCTGTGTAATATTATATGCGTTGGACTCAGTATTATCAATCGCCCACGAAGTTTATATAACTGACATACACATACACTAATACTGAATATATATATGTGCGTATAGGTCTGTGTGCATAAGTATAGTGATGGTGCAGGTGGGGGGGGGGTGAAATTAAGAGGATCATCGAAAATATATACACTTTCGTATTTCAATGAATCCTTTTATTCATAGCGTGCCCATTTAGAATGACGTTACAGTTCTTAGTACCCAGTGCAACTTTAATTTTAAACGACTGTAACAGCAAATATATATATATATAAATAAAATAAAATAAAATGAAACGAGAGAAAAATCTATGAAAGAACTGTGTTCGATATGATTTCCTAAAGTCTATTGAATTCAGAAATCAATTTTGGGTGCATCTTATAAATGAAGTCAATAAAAGAATAAAATTGAAATGGACATGTCTCGCATGGCGACGTGGTTAAATATTTCGCAACGTAATTATGTGGCTGCGACATCGGTGTCAATCTTTCTTTGGTACGATGAGGAGGAGTCTTCTAGATTATATTTGAATTCATCTATTCCATAGGATGGAATTTAAAAGGCGACTGGATGTACAAATATATGCATGTGTACGTGTGCATTGAGTTTACGTATGCGGCTTTGTGTTCATGTTTGCTTTTATGTTTACACTGGTCAAGGGTTGGCGTTGTTTCGTGTTTGATCTTTCTGACAGGTAACATAGCTGTTTGATAAATAGTTGTCCATAAAATTATTAGCAACACCTCAATAATGCAGTTGATCCAAATGATTGAATAAAAAACTGAAACCCAGCATGTATGTATGCGAATAACTGGTGAAAGACAAACATATTACACATAAGCAATCACATACACACACAGACACAAACATACATACGTGTACGTATGTGGGGGTGAGTGTATATATGTAGATGTATGTACTTCTTAAATGACACTTCCATCACATATTTATATAATTATTTGATGATACCAAAAAAACGAGTAACTGTGCGTAAATATTTCTTTAATTTGTCAGGAATAATCAACAGCAAGCAGTAATGTCACAGTAGAATGCACATGATGAGGAACAAAACATGAACACTTCCGAATTTGAAAGTTTACTTATTTAATCCAGCATGAAAAAGAGTTTGGATAATTGGCAACTAATATCAAACAAAAGCTATTTACAATATTAAAAATTTGGAAAGGAAAGAGAAAAATTAATAAAACGCATACTTTCCTTGACAGTGAAATATATTTCGATTGAAAAGTATTCATAAATATTCACTGACAAATTAGATTATTTGGAAATTGTCATCTTGACGTATTTATTGAAAACTTTAACTATATAGTCAATTGGAGTGTGAGGCGATTACGTTATTGATAATAGCTGAATATATATTATTAAAGTTTCTCATTTTTTTCCCCCGTGAATGCCTTTTTAATATTCTCAGAGCTAGATTATATATTATAGTTTAAAATTAATAGAAAAGGAGAATATGAATGCATTGAAAAAGTATTATAACTCAAGAACTCTGAAAATAAATTTTTTGAATTGATTTGTTCTCTTTTCCTACAGACCTAGAAATGCATAATATAATATACGTACCCGAAAGAAATAATCTATATCAATGCAAGTCAAAGTTATACAGATGTTACATTGACGTAAACGAATTTTTTCCGAGACAACAGATTACATAAATCAAATAAGATTTGCATGGAAATTCGAAATGTGTTACAAGAACTTATTCAATGCGATATACCATATTCTAAGAAATAACATATTGCTTCTTTATGATAATGAAAACCATGAAGTTTGCAGTTCAAAATTACAGTACATTTATTCAAAAAAGAAGAACAATTCCGAATCCAAACTATATAAACGCATTACGAGGACACCCAGCTCAGTAGAAAGAACGGGTAAATTTGCCCACAACACCGTGTACATTTTTAAAAAAGAAATGGCACCTTCATTAAGGCAGCAACCTGAGACACAATACTCAATAAACTAATGGTTTCAAATCTTTGCCACCAGGGCAGTAATTTTGTGGGAGCAGATGAATCGATTGCATCAACCCAATGTTCAACTGGTACTTATTTTATTGACTCCGAAAGTATGAAACGTATAGTCAATCTCGGCAGAATTTGGACCCCGAACGTAGTGGCAGGCGAAATACTGCTAAGCGCTTTCCCCGGCGGGGTAACGATTCTGCCAGCTCTCCGCCTTATATCTCAATGAATAAATAGATGTTTACAGCTACAACAGCTGTAGCTATAATTATTTCAGATAAAAACTGACATAAATAACAAGAACAGTCATTTTAGTATTGTTGAGAGTTCACTTTGTAGGTGTGAATTTGTAATTGATAATGTATTCTAAAACTTTTTTATTGAAGTTAGTTCCACTTCTTCCAATGTTGAAAACATTTTACTGTTAACTTCGAACTGAAATTTAATAGTGCAATATTTTCTCTTCTTAAGGATATTTATTTCGATAGTGTCACTCTTGTTGCAATAGCAAGGATATATATTTCATAGAAGCTGAAAAGCAAAGTAATCAATATATCAGACTGGCTTACTGCAAATACACTAGACTTAAACTCTTAAAATCGACTATTGCCTACTTACTATAACAATTCATTCTTCCAAGTATATCAATAGCTAACAACTCAATGAACATATACACACAGACATAGGTGTACACACACACAAACACATGTATAGTACAAAAGAATAGTTGGTAATAGTGAATCCCATATTTTCCTGGCTATGCGGAAGTAGTTGGATCTGTTAATATCATATAATACATAAAGGCAATGAGCTAGCAGAACCGTTACCACGCCGGATAAAATGCCTACACGTTCTGAGTTCAAATGGCACCGAGTTTGATTTTGCTTTTCATCCTTACGGGCTCGATAAAATAAGTACGGCCTAAACACTGTGGTCGATGTAATCAATTTGCCCCGCCCCTAAAACTGCTGGCCTTGGGCCAAAAATTTGAAATCAATATCACGTTGTATGTTATTACCTTGCACTAAACTTTGAAACCAATCTTAATATCTTCATATAATATAGCCATACGTCTGAGAGGCTCTATTTCTGCATAGCTTGGAAAAATTATTTCATAAAAATGACTAATCTTATGTATTTATTGTGTAATTGTACATAATTACGTTATAAAATATAATTAAACCAACTTTAAATTGCACTGAATACTCGAGAGAATGAGTGCTACGACCTCATGCAAATATTTATAGACGTCTTATTGGGCCACTATTGACGTAATGTTATATTATATGCCTTATGAATTTGTCAATCCTATTTCATATCTGTAATTTTATAGCTATTTAATTACCAACATTCTTGATTACCAAATGTCACGTTGAGCATAGTTACGCCATACTATACAATTAGACACATTGAAATATTTTAACTCACTTGTGTGTTTCTTAAACAGTTTCGGAAACAAAGTTTTTACAATATATAGCATGGGTTAGACACAAATTTCATTGTGCGGTAAATTAATTATTAAAAATACATTAAGATTCAATATTCTAAATAAATATTCCAAACAAGCCATGTTAAATTTTATGGTAATGGATGTTAGGAGCCTAAAATATAATAATAACATATTTTTTTCTTGAGAATTTGATTAAAACATCTAAAATTACAACTAAGCTGATGTGATCAAATTTTAACTGGAAACTTAAAGTCAAATTTAGCTACCGCACATCATTTGCTCCACATTTTAATTTAATTTTCAAATATTTTTACTGATATTGTATTTATTTACTAACAGTAATAGCATTTTCGTCCATCTTTTATATTATTTTAAGTAACATTTTATTGCCTTTTATGTCATTTTTAATTGTTTTAACAAGTAATGAACATTTCCGTTTAATTTTTGCTATTTTCAAATCCTTGATTTTATATGTACAAGTGTTTAATTATCTTATGTTTATCTTTTTTATTTATGTATTTTCTTCTTATATCTTATGGATATATTTATATAAAATTTTATTATTTTGTAAATTTTCCCTTTTCTGTTGTTCATTTTTCGGTAGTTATTCGTTACGTTTTTTTTTTGTTTCTTTGGAAAATACTGTTTAGGAAAGTAAAAGTTTCGATGCCTCGGGCTCAATCATCTATATTCCTTGGAGGAAAAGAACATTGGGAATGGTAATGTATGACACACTCAGAAGGAAGTGTAGACGATTCTGCAAGAATTGCTGAAAGCAAGATGGAGAAAATATATATGTTTTCAATTCCGTAGTCATGAAGTTGGAATCTTGTTTCGAGTTGGATTTGAACTCCGAACGCAAGGAGCCGAGTAAAAAATATGAAAATAACGAATTTTTATGATGTTCTAAATATTCTACCAATGTCTTCTGTAAACCATTCTGGTGTAGACGATATATAATATCTCAATACAATGTTAGGATTGAGGTAAACACAAGCGAAACTAACCAAATGTCGTGTTAGTAGTTAATTATAAACTGTAGTTAGTTGACAATTCATATATTTCCGTAAACACATTTCTTTATTAACCATAAAGGTCAAAAATAGAGCGGACGATACAAGGACAAACAAGGGGTCGGGGGACAAACGGAACATATAATCGATGATGAGTATAAAATTGGGATGAAAAACAAAAATGAATGAAAAAATAATTATGAAGTGAGGCACGTGGCCGCCCCCACAAACCACATTCCAACACTGAATCCTTTGGTTGACTCTTTGATTTCTCGCTCAAAGAGGTTCATTTATTCTCAACTCTTGCTACAGTCATCCAACTTCTCCAAAATATCCCATGCGACAGGCATCTCCACTCCATCCTTATTTAACTGTTCATATGGAAAAGGAAAACGTTCGTCAACCCAAGGCTGGAGATGGAAGTGCCTGTCATGATCTCTTTCAATCTCGTCTTCCACACTATCACCTTTGCGGTAGCTACTACACAGAGGAAACAAGCCTACTCTTCCCTATTAGGGAAGACGGCAGAACAATTTTAATTATACAATCAGTTGATAGTTGTAATCTTCTCAGATGTGACAGTAGTTGTTCTACATATACCCAAATTTCCTATATCTTCGGACATTGCACAATTGCGTGCAGGACAGTTTCATTGTCCTGACCACACCTAGGACAAGTTGGCGTGGTTGGAGAACCTTACCTAAAAAAAT
>NC_068988.1:25922654-25924095 GCF_001194135.2 Octopus bimaculoides
TTGTCCTGACCACACCTTGGACAAGTTGGCGTGGTTGGAGAACCTTACCTAAAAAAATTGTCCCGAACCATACCTAAAGAATTTGTTCATAGTCGAAAGACACTTGTTATGTCCTATTGTTTGCATTTCTATTTGTGTAACATTTTCCCGTTTTTTTCCCTTCCTTGTTTTCGTATACATTCGCTATTTTCTTCCAAGGAATCTAATGCTCTTAGATTAGTTTTTCCTTGGGGATGGCCAGATTGGAGCAATCTCGATGTATAACCAGCCGAAATTGCAAAGATAATCTGGAACTCGACTGAGGAAAGAAAACTCCGAATGACCCGTCCTTGTTTTCTTTGTATCATATGTGTGGATGTTTTGTTGTCCCTTTTTTTGCATCACCTAATTGTCTGGAAGATTTGCGTTCTGGCCCCAGTTTTGCATTTTATATATATATATATTTGTGTCTAGGGAGAGTCATCATTCCAATATACCTAATACTCACACTGGTTTAATTCCTCTCGTATCGAACATCCGATTCTTTTGTCAAAGCTGTCGTAGCGTTTTTTTTTTGCAACCTTCTCAGTGACAATCGCCTGTGTCCGTTACAGAGGACGCATTTGTTTGTCTGTTTGAGTTCTTGGTGCATATGTGCGTGTATGTGCCAGCGTTCGAATGCTTGTCTGTGTATGTATGTATGTATGTATATACATAAATTAGGAGTCGTTATTTAGCATAAATTAATTACTGACGTTATATCTATTTGTTTCAGAGTACATCGGCCCTAGTCCAAAATAGTTTGTATACTGGTTTGAAATTTTGGCACAATGTCAGAAAGTTCGGGGGTTGGGATGTATCAATTACAGAAAACCAGGCGTCTAATTAGTACTTAGGTTATACACGAAGAAATGATGTAAGGCAATGTCGATATCATCGGAATTTAATCTCAGAACGTAAAGACGGACGAAATGCTGCTAATCATTTAGCCTGGCGCGGGAAAGACTCAGTCAGTTCACCGCCTTAAAATCATTTATACACTGGATTCTTGCGTGGCCGGTAATTTAACATTGATCAAATTTACAGCAGCATAGTACTATAATATTGGCAGTGGCTCGAATGGCTAATTATAAATGAAAGGATAAATAAAGATGATGAGAATAAATGGAAATGTATCAGTTACTCCCAGCTTAAATAGTTGAAAAGTGTAGCGCCCAGGCCAGTCACAGGAAGGGAGGAACTGATACTTATATATCAGACTTGTACAGATTCTTTCATTCTTTTATTTTTTTACTTGTTTCAGTCATCTGACTGCGGCCATGCTGGAACACCTCTCATAGTTGACCAAATTGACCCCAAAACTTAGTCTGTGTAAGCCTAATACTTATTCTGTCGGTCTTTTTTGCCGAAGCGCTTATTTACGCGGACATAAACAGACCAACGTCGGCTGTCAATCGATGGA
>NC_068988.1:25924308-25927433 GCF_001194135.2 Octopus bimaculoides
TGTGTGTGTGTGTGTGTGTGTGTGTGTGTGTGTGTGTGTGTGTGTGTGTATACGACGGGCTCCTTTCATTTTCCGTCTAACAAATCCACTCTAAAGGCTTTCGTGGGCCCGATGCTATAGTAGAAGACACCTGCCCAAGATGCTACGTATTGGGACTGAACCCGGAACCATGTGGTTGCGAAGCAAGCTTCTTACCACACCGTCACTCCTGCACCTACAGCTGAATACAGCCAAATATAAGGTGGTGGACTGGCGGCAGATGTTAGCCACAAAGGACTCAACAGCATAGAAGTCGAGAGTAATTCCGCAGCATATCTCGTTCACAACTCGAACAGCTTCAACTGATCTTCTGAGTCTAAAACGATTACAGGTAAAATTTATGTGGTGGGAACGTTGAAATAATCATATGCTGGACATCAGTCACGATTATACGAAGGAAATGAAAAGACGACTTTAAGCTAGTCAATGTGTAGCTTCTCTGCAACTGAAGATAATTTCCTCATATACGTCTAATAATATCCGGGGAATACTCTACCTAATAGCAAAACATTCCATTTTGAAATTTCTGTTACTCTACAACAATACAATGATCATTTCTTTAACAAATCTCCTGTTAGTGTCATCGTTCCTATTATTAACGGTTTTCATTTTTCTTCTTGCTTTCCTGTCTTTCCAACTAAATACAAATGTCTACAACACAGCCTATATGTGTATCCGTAGAAATACTATATTGTTCGGCTTCTTTGCTTTTCTTTTCATATAGTTCAATTCACTGCATAGGTTATAACATTATATCACTTTAGTGTAAAGCACAGAAGGCAAGAAATTATTCATAAAATGCATTACACTCAACTAATTAAAAAATAAAATTTCAGAAGTCTCTCTCTGCTTTGTATTTTTCTCTTCCTGGTGCCAAGTTTGGAACAATTGACATGATATTCTGAAGCTACCATAGTTACAGTGATATGAATATTTAGAGAAAGCATAACATGAATACTAAACAATGTTTGAAAATATTTTTTTCAAAATAACTGAATATTCCTAGGAGATTATTGACTAATGTATTAGTAACGTATTATGTAAAAAAATATATACACCTACATTGAAATAAACTTGTTTCTATAAATTGATGCAATTACAATGTATCTGGTGCACTACAGAATTTGGACAAACCTATTGTTAGACATATTTCTTTATATACTTTCTTTTGAGACAGTGTATAAAAAATATTTGTAACATGTCAGGAAATGATAAATGTAGAGATTTAAGATCAATACTTTTTATAGAATAATTTTACTAACTGTGTACTATATCAGAAAAAGAAAATTGCTGCTCGTAATTTTATTTGTATTTATGTACCCTTATCACTATATTCTACCAACAGCTAAGCTTGGTGTGTAGCATCGCTATGATTGATCCTAAAGTTTAGTATGTTGATTTCTGTAAAAGGAGAGCATATTAGGAACAAAGAATCATATTGTTATGTATTGAATACCAATTACTTAATTATCCAACTGATGCCTTTTTTTTTTTACGGAATATCACAAGCTGTATTTTCTTCCCCTTTAGGCACGGAAAGTGAATTGTTTTGAAGTGCATATTTCTCAAAGATGAGGTGTTGTTTCTTCCAGCGTTTCTAGAATATGCAATTTGTAAGATAATGATAAAACTAATACGCTAGCTGTATGACTAGAAATTAGAAACGTTATCAGCCTCAATATTACATATTAGCAGCATTGCACAATACATTAATTATAAAACGTATGTTTTAAGTTTAGAAAAAAAAACTGTCGGTTAATAGAAAGAATCTGGCATAAATTTTAGATTCTACAATAGAACAAATATATTTGGTGACAAATTTTATCAAAATTGCATGATGCTTGAAAAAGAGTTTTATATCATATATTACTGTAACAATTTTAAACTCTTCGTTCTTATGCATGAATTACTACATTGCGACATAAATTCTGTTATTCGAAGTGCTTCAAATTTTTAGATCATTAAGGTGCTTCATCTGCATTTCGATCTACAAATTGAACGTTTAAGCTAAACGAGATAACAAACTACCATATAGTCATCCATTAACACCTACCACATGCCATTTCAAGAAACTAAGATGAAATATTTCTTTCAAAGATTTCTGTTGGAGAATGTTGAACCCAGTTCTTGTTTTCAGTCCAGAATATTTATTGAAAAATCTAGATTACAGCTCTTCCCCTACAGAACGACATTACTTTACCTCGGTAAACTAAATGCAGATACGGACATAATCACATGCCTACATATACAAGCGCAAACACGATCACCTATAAATACAAACACCCGCAAAATTATATATATATATATACATGTGCGCAAAATAAAAACAAAATCGCTTCCATACTGCTCAGAAGGAATTGTTCGAAACCATCAAATCAAGAGAGCCTATATAATACAACGATTTTACCGGAAGATCAGTAATACATCGTAGTTGTGCCGGTGGCTTTTATAACCTGCACGTCGTCATCAGAATCACTGTTGTTAAGACCAATATGGTCACCACTACAACGATGATTATTGCTGTTGCCTTATTCCACTAACCTTCTAGCGACTGCTAAATGTAGTACTACGTCTACCACAATCCCCATAAGTTTCAATGTTAGCAGTTACCTCAACCAAGACAGCTACCTGCCAACGTCAATACCAGCACCATTTGAGAGGTGACTGTTGCTCTCCTATTTACACATTTCTGCCACTACCAGTCCCTGGTATTGCAGAGACTTGACTGTTTACTCGTGGGGATAGGCATTTGGGTCAGAAATATATAACAGCTATTTAACTTCACACATTTCCTAGGGAAAAAATCTCATCGTCTTCATTATATTACGGTATTTCATTTCACACTTACGCACAAATACACACGTAGATGTGCGCATGCGTACACGCGCGCATACACACACATGCACCCACATGTAGTAATAACAAGATATTTTAAGGGGAATATTAATGCATGGGTTCGGTTCTTCAGGTAAAACATTGCATTAGTGTTATGGTTGTATCGAATGTTTATCTAAGGAATATTTACCAATTAACACCAATCAGATGGTTCTGTGGGGTTTTGTGAGTGGTTTCTGTGATTACTTAGA
>NC_068988.1:25928157-25930517 GCF_001194135.2 Octopus bimaculoides
GCATATATATGTGTGTTTGTGTGTATATACATGTGAGCATGGTAAGGCACAACATACTTTTTTATAAAATGAAATTACATAATGTTCATATTTGTTTCATAATCAAATAAATGTGTGTTATGAGGTAATCGTTACGCAGACGATTGCATAATAACACTGAAAAGGCAGATCTTCAAAGGAAAATACCCATTAATTCTAATCTATTATTTACCAATATCATCTGCGTGATAGTACTTGCGGCGTCATTTATTCTGAAGGCAACAGTATCTTCGTGCATAAACTTTAACTATTTCTTCTTACCTATTCACACTTCAAAGTGTGTAGAAATAGAAACAATTTTCCATCTTTTAAATGATGTACGTTTAAAAGCAAAATATATAGTGTCAGTTTTAAAAGCCATGACATTGAACGATATATAATTTAAGATATTAGGAAAAGCAATTAATATTTCATATTATGCACTTAGAAAGAACAAGTACTAATAATTATTTCAGTATATAGTTCTAAGGTCTGCTTTGATGTGTGTAAGTGAATAAAAGTTTATTATCAGTGACACGATCGAAAAATTTCCTAAGTACATAATCTGAAATAAGTTTGTGGAGGAGATTGGAGGGGAGGCTGCGGATGAATTTGAACCTTCAACAACCATTGCTTAAAATTCTGAGGTGACCTTCGTATACCATACTAGCTATACGGATAGTTTCCGTTTTGTGTTTTTGCAAAATTCTACTGAATTACAGTGTCGATACTCTTACAGTTTGCTTTTCGTGATACGAAAGAAATACTATATAAGGATTAGGATTATTGCCGCCAAAATTCATGAAAAGCCAAAGGCTATGGTGGTACATATTATGTGCAGAAAGCCCTACATTTCCATTTCTTTGAATAACCAATATGCGCACAAAATGAGGCCTTTACAGGCGATCATTAAAACAAAAGTTACAGACACACACCCGTACCTACATTTTAGATCTTGCCACTGATGCCATATGTAAAGGAATATCCATTTAATACGGCAAGAGAGATTATTCTCAACAGGCAGACGTACAAATAAATGGAAGTGAGAAATGACAAGTAGAATTGAATATATTTCTTTAGAAACGAAACTAATACAAAACAGTAATTCGTGCCATGACCAAGCTAAAAAGATCCCAATTTCTGTCTAAAAGAGAAACACTCCCAATGACAGCAAAGTTGAGAGAAATAAATGAATATCCTATTTGTAGTCACCCTAGAAATCATAACATCTTACATTCAGTTAAAAGATAACTTCCAGTCCTCCATCAATCCTGGAAATTCAGTAAAATAATTACAGAAAAATAATTAAAGAATAATTAAAAATTATCAGCTGCTAAAAATAAACAACAGATCTTAAAAGACGTGAAATCCACAACACAAGAAGAAGTGATACAGGCAACAGAATATGGAGACTTTTATTGCGTGACGTGTGAATTAATTAAACGGAGTAAAACAAAAGCTTTCTAGAGTCGGAAGAAATTTCGAGTTTAATGGAAATAGTAATTCCGAAATAAAATTTCTTTTTGACTGGATCACATGTCCATAATGTAGTGAGAATCACATTGGCCATGCGAGATCATAATCATTATATCGAGTTAAGGTGCTTTAAAATATATATATATATATATATCAAAGATCCATTTTTTAGAGATGTTGCACGTAGTAAACAACTAAGACATCTGTGCAAATAGAAAATTCAAAAATATTTCTCTCACACTCTCAGTATCCTTAAAGTAAGTTTTCAACAACGAAAAGCTGCAGTATATTTTAAGGGAAATCTTATTCAAATCTAACGAAAATAGTCAAAACCATTACAAATATCTGCTCCTTCTTTACTTCTTACTGTATAACGTGTGCTTTAAAAAGTTGTAATCTGTGAAAGCGCTAACATACTACGGAAATCTTCTAAAATGTTTTTGTCATACCGTACTTTTTAAGCTTTCAGTCATTTTTAATATAATTAGTAATTTTAAGAAAATATTTTTTTCCAAAAGACTGTAAAGCACGGGTACACTCACACAAGCACACACGCACACATACACACACACACACACTCGCACAAACACGTGTGCGTGTACGTGTAAGTGTGTGTGTGCGTTTTCATACCAAATTAAGCATTATGAATTAAGTATTCGCTACATTTTCAAATGTTTACTGTAAACGCTATCGGAGATTTCAGTATATTAGTGCTTGTCGAAGGTTCAATCCCATGGTGTGGTATAATAGGGAAGCGTCTTCAACTATAGTCACTGACCGACATTTCCTTGTAAATTACTTTGGTTAACAGAAACTGCAATGATACCCATTTGTGTGTATATATATATATATATATATATATATAT
>NC_068988.1:25930827-25937270 GCF_001194135.2 Octopus bimaculoides
TATATATGTATGTATGTATGTATGTATGTGTGTGTGTATATGTATGTATTCCCAGTTAAAGGCGATGTTAAACCAACATTGCTGCGGTTGTTAGTATGAGAGTACATCTCATTTTGGCTTTCGGTGCAAAAACACACTCCTGTTTCTATCGCTAGAAGGGAAATAAATCTTCGCCGTCACCAGTGCCACGACCACCAGACCTATATATTGCTGTCGAAGATGAAACGCTGCAATTTCTAGTAGCGAGTTTGTTACCGTAAAATTTATAAATGTTGTAAAGTAATAATATATCGAATTGTTTTATCTTTTTGAACCCTATGTATGTGAGGGCGCCTGCACTCTTATGCCTGTGAGTGTGCGTGCGGGTATGTGGATGTTTGATTGTATTTCGGATTAAATCGAAGGCCGCGAATATGTCTCATATCATACGTTAGAGTGGAGTATATAGAACTGAAGTTTGATATCAACAAGCGCCAGTTCACATTGTTTTCCGCAGGGAATTACTTAAATGTCTTCGTACAATCTGTTTCAATTTGGCGAATTTATTAGAATTTCAACAGATATATTTAGTAGTTGACAGTATCATCTATTTTCGCCAAATGCATTGCGGGTATTTGCATTTCACAATTCCTTTTTATGTTTAAAGTTGGTGTTGCTGTAATGATATAATATATTAGTTAGACAAGTCATTACATCTAAGTGTATACGTGTATGTTTATATGCGTGTGGGGTAAACTGAAATTGTATAATATATAGAATATTAACATTTTGTAAATAACACGTGTAAGTTGTATTTTGAAGTTGGTAGAAGAATGCACGGTGAACCAATGGAATTTCAAAGCTTACTTCGAATATATTAAAAGACATTTGTTCATCATAACCAAACTTCGCTTCATGCAATTCACCCACTATTATGTGACTAAACTAATCATATGATAGAAGAAAAATAAATAAATGAAACGTCTTTTTATAATAAAAATTATTGCATAACTTGGAAATCTGACAGGGCTCTGTTCAAAGCTGCAAAATTTATGAAATTCTAAGTGGCAGGCGTTGAAACAGCAATGAAAGAACAATGGTACGTTTGATTACTATCTTTCATTGAATGCATGAATTCATATTGTAACAAACGCTGTTGGTCTCATTCCAACATAATGCAGATATATAATATACATGTCTGGTTGTAGCCATATAATAATATTTAATATATTCATTACACGTAAACCTCCTTAACCATTCCTTATTTTCTCTTACTCTTTTCGAATGAATTATAAATGGATGCTGCATGACACCTAGATTTACTACGGCATACGAAAACATGGACTGACATCGATATGATTACGCGCTCAAGCATATATATGTGTGTGCTTGAAGACGCATTGTATACAGACGTAGTGGGAGAAAGAGAGAAAAAGGGAGATATGCAGATAGAGAAGTGCATGTAGCTATATGCTATGGTGCTTGTTCATATTTTTGTATGTATTATGCTTGCGCGTATGCGAAGTTGTGTAAATGTTAAGACGGGTTTATAGCTGAAAACTTAAAGAGAATCTGAAAGACAAAGTGAGAGCATTGAGACTATGTTAAAATGATTGTGAGATTCTCGATGATCGCTCGAATTATTTTACATATAGTAAAAGCCGTAACTATTTTTCCATGTTATTTGTGTGCAGCATGTAGGTAGTAAGATCAATGAGTGTAGTAAAATATATCCAAACTTACCAAATCGCATGAAAAACTACATAAATATTCGTTCGAATGATAAAACTGTTTGTTCAATAGATAAGATCAAATCGGAAAATTATGCATTTCAATTCACATGAGGAATAAAACAAACGAAAGAAATTAGTCATTTTATTGAATCGAATATCCAAACTAAACAGTTGATGTA
Organism: Octopus bimaculoides; assembly: GCF_001194135.2. NCBI lineage: Eukaryota > Metazoa > Mollusca > Cephalopoda > Octopoda > Octopodidae > Octopus > Octopus bimaculoides. The sequence continues at coordinate 25,932,719 of NC_068988.1, forward strand.
CTTGTATATATGAATGCATCTATGTGACTTTATGTCTGTGGGTATGGCTACCGCTGCGAAAAATGATGAATAGCTTCATCTCCGGGGTTTTGACTCTTTTGATAAATGTTACAGAAACCACCATCTTGTTTCTTTGACCATTTCTTATGCATGACATTCGTCGGCATGAAAGACTTACTCATTTTTATATATCGGGTTCTTCACGCGAACATTATTGATTCTTTGCTGTTTCATAGTATGTAAAGGAAAACGCCAAGATCATGTTAATACAACAGGAAATGCTTTTCATCTCTGAGGGCAATATATACAAAAATGTTCTAAAATTTCAATATGGTAGATTATAATAATAGTGATTTATAATATAATAAAATAAAGACATAAACGTCTATGAACGGAAACAGTCGATAACTTGGAGCATTATTTGACTGGTACTTATTTCATACAACCAAAACGTACGTAAAACGAAATTGAACACCACCGTATTTGTGCAGTCAACATTAGGCATCATTATTATGTTTGCTGTAGTGAAAATTAGAGAAGAACCCTTAATTTAGTGCTAATTTTGGCGAGCATAGACCAATTTGTATTCCCTAAATATGTTTATGGTAATTTTAATAGCAGTTTCCTTTTAAAAGGCTCAGGATCGATGACAATTTCTCTATAAAGTACCGTATCTGTAAAAACATGGCTGTTCTTAGCAGAAGTAGTCCCGTCATTTAACGTATTATTTTCTTTTTAGTCCTTTTAAAGCCTAGCCAGGCGCATGTGCCCGGTTTCCCGGTTTCTATGGTGTGTGTGTTCCTCCCAGCTGGACGGTACGCCAGTCCATCGCAGCGTTACTCAAGAAACAGGAAGAAAGAGTGAGAGAAAGTTGGGGCGAAAGAGTACAACAGGGGTCCCCACCACCTCTTGCCGGAGCCGCACGGACCTTTAGGTGTTTTCGCTCAATAAACATACACAACACCCGGTCTGCGAATCAAAACCGCGATCCTCCGACCGCGAGTCCGCTGCCCTAACCATTGGGCCATTGTGCTTCCACCTTTAACGTATTAGTTGGCAAGTTATTTTCACCATATATGTTGTAATTACTTTCAACGTCTGTGATTTTACTAAACCCATTTCTTTTGCCATAAACAATGAAATTGGCTATCTATTTTTACTTTTGTTCTTTGTATTGTAGGGAGATGTGTCGGACTCACGACCTTCTATTTGCTGCTTGCTAAATTTTGCGATTATAAAGATCTTCCACCGCTTAGAACAGATGAATCTGTAGTTTGCTGTTTTGACTTCGGTATCTGAAGCAAATCCAACGGCATATCCGACGGAATTTCATGTTAATTTCTGTTTGAAGAAAATGCAGAGAAGATTATAATAATTTTCTTTTCGGAATAGATTTTTAGTTTCGTTGATTTAATTGGTGATGTAGTGTTTTATGTCCTTTGTTGCTTACTCTATGAATGCTTCCTGCAAGAAGCTCTCCGACACCACTGAGATAGATTCCAATTTTCGCTGTTAAAAATGCAGTCACCATTTACAGGAAGATAAAAACGAAGTTCTGAAAAGGAAGAACTGGGTGTATTGCTTACTGTGTGCTCTTCGGTAGGTAGACACAAGAGAGATAACGCGAAGTGGACGAAGTAATGGTTTGGGAGTGCCTGAGATGGGGGAAACACAAGATCAGTTAGACCTGTGGGTTAGAGACCATTATAATAACAATAGTAAAAGCACAGAATGTTGGGTGTAAGTCTTTGGGAAAGCGTGTGTCTGAAAATATAAGGGTAACCAATCGATTGGATGCAGTCTACGGTACCTGTTTTTAGCAGCAACTCTATTGAAATTGTGAAGCAACGCGCTATTGTCGTTCTCGTTTAAGCTTACAAAGTTTCAGCAGTTGCTGAATCCTGAAATATTTTCTAGCTTTAAAGAGAAAAGGCCATGTTTGGTTGTAGATGTAGCTTCTGTTGCTCTAATTTCAGTTCATTTCTTATTGCTGTTTAACATCGGTGACTTGTTTTGTAGTTGCTGCTTCAAATGGGTCTGAGATTGTTTAATGATTCCGTTATTCACGCACTATAGATATATTCTCATTTCTGCTAGCATCATGTTTCGTTTGCTTTCAATATGCATTGGGGCGTAATTAGGATAATAACTTCCAATCAAGTTCGCATGGAAGTCTCATAAGAGAAAGCGAAAATCGATAATCACTATATGTTATTCTAAAAACACCATAAAAACTACTGGTCCAGGTTTGGAGGAAAGCCTTGAATAGCCACGTTTGTAGAGCGACGCACTATATACTAAGAGCAAAGCTACATTCCAAATCGAAATATGAGTTTGCCTTGTACGTTTGCACGTCTTTACCTCAGGCGCAAGCTTCTGTTGAACCATATTTTTCTTTTACTAGTGTTTCATGAGCAATGAAAGATTCTGTATAACAATTCTTCCTTATAAGCATGCGTGGTGACTGTTTTGCAATGAAAGCTTCAGGATACACCACTACGTCTACTCCTTTTTATAAGTTTAGTTTTGTTTAGTTTTGTTCTGAACGCGATGTTTACTTCCGTTGAGTGCGGCTCACAAAAATGAGCCACACTTCTTGGTGTTGCACTCAGAAATATTTGTGTCATTGTAATTCATTACTGCTTTGCTGACGTTGAGAAGTCTAAAACTAATTTGTCCTCTTATGAGTTTCCCAGACATTCTTAAACTCATCGTTGGTATTCTAGATATCATCATTACATATCTTTTCTACTATATATTATATCATTTACTTAATTGTTGTTACTGCTGCTGGTGATTGTTGTAATGTGGTTGACAGTGGTGACAGATTTGTTGCTGTTTATATCGGTGGCATTTCCGCATCGGAGCCGTGTTGTCAGAGTAAATATTTACACATTATGTTATTATTTGCTGTTATATTTCTTTAAAACAGCTCAGGAAAAAAATCTTTTTTTCACTTTGTCAATAGAGAAGGCAGACGACAGTTTTAACTTAATCATCGATACGAATGTCTTGTCTCAAACTGTTCCTCCTTCATGAAACGTCAATAAAAGTTTTAATAAAATGTTCCTATACTGATTGTAAATGACGGATCAAAATCACTGTTTGCCTAATTAGAGTAGACAATGAAATTTTTTAAACAATCTTTTTCTCGAGAATGTCTATTCCAATTATATTGGTGAAAAAACAAATTTCGTTGGAGAAATTTCTTAAAGAACAAGGAACAAATTTGGAGAGTATCAAAGTTTACAACCAGAGTAGCAGGGTGATGATGAGCGTGATGAACATGATGATGATGATGATGATGATGACGATGATGATGATGTTGGAGGCGATGGTGATGATGGTGATGAGCATCAGTCCTGAGGTTTTAAGGCAGGGGAATAGTCAATTATATCGACTCCATTGTTCAATTGTTACTTATATTATCGACCTCGAAAGGATGAAAGGTAAAGTTGACTTCAGGGTCATTTGAATACAGAATGTAAACACGAACGAAATGCTGCAAACTCTCTGGTTGAAAATCTAGTGCAACTGTTATAAAGTACAGCAAAAACAAAACATGATGCCCTAATGTAGTACAAGGCAGTGATTCCCGTGGCTTTTGATCATAACTGTTTGGAAGAATTATCATCTGAATGTTTTGTCCTGATATAAAAGATGATCTACAGCAAATATTCTGCTCAATACCACACCTTTGCTTCTCAGTTGCTGGACCATAACCAGTTGAGCATGTTCTTTAGTGGTTTAAGGTATGTACATCCCTGATCACGAGAAATGGGGGTACATCGTAGGCATCTGCTGGAAGGAAATCTGTAAGTGTTGAATAGTTCACCCCTCGAAACATGGGATGTTTGCTTCATCATACTTAAATAACCATTTTTCAAGGGACTTTTGAGAGGGAAAATTTTACTTGGGTCCCACCTGCAAAGTCATGCACTGTTTATCTTGATATAAGTTCACCATGTCACACACATACGGTTGTGATGTGTTTGCTTGATGTGCCTGGCGGCGGGTATTCATAATGGTATATTGAGCATGATATAATTATACCCCAGCTTCACTTTGATGTCATACGCTCCTCTCATTCATATGGTTTCTGCTCATGACATTTTTTTCAGTCTTATAGTTTGCATTCATACAAAATTAATAGCAAACAACGAAACTAGAGATACTTAGCCAGACCACCGAAGCTACACAGGCAAGCTCCGTACGTCACATAATTTCAGAAATAAGTTGATATTGTTTTATGAAACCAGAACGCTAATCAGGGAAGTGAGGGAAATACGTAAACCTCTTGATGCTGGCATCTGACAGACTCATAATGACGGAGACACACTGACACACACATTGAACTAGAGAAAAGGAGAAGAAAAAGCTAGAAAACTGTTTGAAATGGCCCTAAGTAAACAACTATATATACATACATACATACATACATACATACATACATACACACAAACATACATACAAACATAAATACATACATACGTATACACACACACACATACATACACACACATACATACATATACATACATACATACATACA
>NC_068988.1:25937325-25939825 GCF_001194135.2 Octopus bimaculoides
TATATATATATGTACGGTTTACGCACGCCTGTCAGATTACGACCAGCAGATGGAAAATCGATTACGAAATTAATGTGGCCTGATATTCCTGTCAGAGTAATAAGGCTTAGCTATGCTTTAAGACAATGGCTATTATTTAGTTAGTGCATCACATAAGAAGCATGTCATCTTAGAAGAACTCCACTCAGATGAAAGTATGAATCACCAGACAACGGATGGTCAATATGTTTAAAATCTATCTAAAAGTGAACTTGCTTTTGCGGACAGGCTTATATTGTGACAGCAAAATGACAATTACGCATGAGAAAATATGAACAGCTGTGTAGTTTTTCAGTCCACAGTAACACGCCAAAGAAATACACTTACATAAATCCTTGATTCGTAATGGCGGACTCAGATGTTTTGGTTGAGGAGGCAAAACCTAATTTGAACTGGACAAGAATCACGTACTTCTTATTTCTCATGAATAAAACACATATCCTTCTCCGAGCCCCAAATTTACTAACACATCGACAGGTTCAAATGCAAGCCCGTTTCAGGAAGGGCTTCTACAAAATTTAAGGTAGTCTTCAACTAGACAGCCAGTTAAGTAATATATGTAACGTTTTTATTATCTTTTTGTGCTTTCTTAATATAATGTTATGTTAGTTCGCTGTCAAACACACGTAACTCCACCTATTTCTACTCGCTGTTTAAAACTGTAGCTTGAGCCACACCACACCGCAATACATACATACATACATACATACATACATACATACATACGTACATGTGTGTGTTTTTGTTTTTCATATAAGTATATCATGTGTATAGAGAGAGGAAAAGAGAGAGGAGGAGATATAGGACCATCTTCTGCAGAGATTCAGCCTGGAAAATTACACTCACAAATTATTGTTCCGTGGAAGAAGGATACAGTAGATGCAATATTCCCAGGGAGGAACGTACCAGCATCGAATTTGGAACTATTTTGCTGAAAAATGAAATTTCACCGCCACTAAGGCATACTTAAACTCATGTGTATTGGAAACAACATCAGTAATTCGTTTTGGATTTGCAACAATTTAATAACTGAGAATTTTCTTGTGACTGCTCCAAATTCTTCGCTCTAAATTACTACTTCATACGCATATATTCTATGTTGATCACAATTAGCAATATGGTACCATTCATGCAGGAGCCAGATTAATAATATTCTTTAAAGATTAGTCTCTTCTTCAGACCAAATATTGTGAAACGTACTTAACGTTATGTTTCACAGTGAAACAAAAGATATATTTTGAGGCACATACAAACACACAGATACATCCGTCCACACAGCGCACTTTCACTCCTCTATATACACATGCATATATGCATACATATATACACATGAATATATGCACACTCACTCACATACATATAGTAATAAAGATATAATGTCTAGCACAAATATAAGCAAACGCTTGAACCGCTCATAAAATGAAACAGGCGCAATAATGGGTCGTTCGTATGAGCTTTAAACAAAATTTATCATACGATTCACCATATAATCTCTTTGATGGTAAACTTTATTGTAAACTGCACCGACAAGCAGTAATGCTAATAACATTAAAGCGTCCTAAATTTAAACGGAGTTATTATCTGGTAAAACAATTTACTGAGCAGCTTGTGATATTTTTTATTTGTACTCAAAACCTACTACACTCGTGATAATTTCTCCCGTTTCATTAGAGCTTTCATGTGGTCTTATTGACACTGTTACAATCCATATTGTTATTAATTTGATACTGCCAAATATAGAAATATTGTTATTCGGCAGAATTTCTTACATTTTTATGTATTGGTAAGTGAGGAAGAATACAGTAAAATATTTCAGCAAGGTCAAATAATAAATGAATGCAAACAGAGAAATTATTTAAAAAAAAGGCTTCGAATTCAAATCTGCAGAATAGTGAAAGAATAAATAAAATTCGAACGCCACTACTGTTGATATTTAATCAACGAGCGAAACATTATTATATGCATGTACTGGTTGAAAAAAAATGGGAGTGTTTTATTGAAATCATACCCGGAACGAAAATGCTAAACAATGAAAAAAAAAATCAATACCAGAGAGCATTTTCAAACAAGTGGCATCAATCAACACATACATCAAAGTAATGATATAAAGCCTTAGGCAAAAGGCTCTCTAGCACACAACAATGGCATGATCTTTTCCCAACTTATCACACTAACTGCATTTCCCCGAACGAGTAAAAACTACACAGCATAGTTATAATCAAACTACAAACGGCAACTGTTATATAAATAACATAGCAATATCTAAAGTAATTATTGACTGCGCAATTCTGACGTGCTGTACTACCGAATGTTTAGATATACTAATACAATACATACACACGCGCACAGACATACACACACATATACAACACACACACACGCGCGCGCACAAACATATACATGCCTTATAGTACATCGCATGAAATGGTATATTCATTACATACATTAACAACACTTCCTT
>NC_068988.1:25942325-25945899 GCF_001194135.2 Octopus bimaculoides
GCTTTCAAGTAACAACCAATAAGCATTCCTTCAAAGACAAAATGAAAATAGAAATATTTCGAACGACAATATTTTCTAAAAGTACCTTACTTGTTAAATGACGAAGGCATTTCATTTTCATGTACATATTTAATTAGCACACTGCTTTGAAAACATAGAACTACAATATTTATAAACAGTATCATTTCATGATATTTCAAGGAGTAATTTCATGAAATGTTCATTCACTGTAGTATTATGTAACAATAAAATGCGCTAGAAGGATTACAAATCTCTCAATTTATATCTGAAATAGCATTACACTACGCATTCAAAGATTTAAAACGTGTGCTGCTAACTCTAGAAAAACCTCTGGATACTGTAGAGATCAAGAGATTTTAAAATATATTTCAATATATTTCTATATATACCATTTCTATATTTAGGCTTGATTCAAAAATTATTAAACATGAAAAATGTATTATGGAAATATTACCCGGTGGAATACGAGAGTTTGAATAAATGGATGGTCGAAATTAATGTCCTATTTAGATGAAGTTCCACATGAAATTTGTTCGCAGTATTAAAGCCTGAAATAAAAGAATGTATAAATTTACAAATAGACGATATGTACTGCCAATCAAAAAATTCCGGCTTATCATAAGAGGAAGCTTCTTATATTAAGTGTCAATTGTATCATAAAATAACTACCAGCCGTGAAATATTTCCCCCGAAAACAATTTTTTTAAATCGGCTTTCATCTCTTTCCTATGCCAAAATTATCAGAAAATAGAAGTTGCCAGCGTTAAACATAATGAATCAGCAGAATTTTTCAGTGAGGAAGATTAAGTTGTTTTAAATTTTGATAATTCCAACAAAATATACGCCTTTAATTAATGAAGAACACATGTCCCTAAAAACATTTACTTTTCATTAAATTTTATTTATGTATGAGAGATTATGAGCAAATCTCTTAACTGGCTCCCCTCTTTCTATCTACATTTAGATAGAGTGAATATTATTATTTTACCTTTTAAAAGATATAAATTCATAATGCAATTGTTTGTTGCTCAGAGACATAATTAGTACGCTGGAGAGATGACATTATTTTTCTGTTTAGGAAGTCGCTTTGACTGAATCTATTGCATATTTACGCTAAAGATAGATTTTAAAGAGCCTTAAGGTTTTCGCTTAAATATATATATGTATGAGACATCGTCAAAAATTATATCACATTCGATACTACGCGTGAATATACTGTATATTTGGTCGTCTAATATATTAATATTTCTAACGCGAATAAAAAGACGCTGAACTAAATTTGTAATTCAATTTCATAACTTAACTGTAGAACAAAATGCATCAGCATTCCTTTCGTTATTACAACTCGAAAGAATAAGCACGGCACCGATATTCATTGCGATATCGGACAAGATTAGCTCGAGAATAAAGTGCCTAATGGATGTTTTTGTGCTTAATATTCCATTTCACATCGGGTCCGGTTCTGTAAACATATTGATATATCTATATCTAAATATACAAATATCTCGAAGCAAACTAGGAATTTTGTTATATGAAATAGAATTTGTTTCGTCATTTGACGACAAATGGCATGATATATTGCTTATGTTAAATACAGTGACACACGAGTATTTACGTGTTTTGACGATCACATACAGAGTTAAAGAACAAAAGAGCTTCCAATCAATCATAAATATAATAAACTGATTGAATTATGCTACGTATGTTTATAAATTTAGCGTCGCTGTTTGAAAATGCCCACAAGCTAGCAAGTATATAGTTGATAAACAGGGATAATGACAGGAATACAGAAAGAGTATTTAAATGATGTTCCTTTTAGAATTCAGCATACTCTAAGTGGCAAGCAAATAATTAGGAACGATCTTAACATTAACATTTCAAAATCATACGCAAACATCTTTTTATATCACATCACATAGATTTACAGCATATGCACACACGTCATGTACCGTTCCTCCAAAGTATTCTTAAGGTTCTAAATTCTTTATTGAACCATCACAACATGAGGTTAAATTTTGTAAAAGTACACATCACATGTGACCTAGACATGTGATCTGCACGTTACATAAACGTATAGACCATAAGATATTATTTCATATTTCGATATAATGACACTTATTAATGTTATCGCATAGGGTAATTTTCAATGTATTCGTGAAAGAACTAAATATAGTATTCATTTATAGTAAAAAACAAAATATATTCTTCATTTATCCTAAAAAATTATCAAGCGTAAACATATTAATAACAATCGCACGACAGGTGTTTATTTTCTGAAAGGAAACAAAAGGCAAATGTCTGCTTGAGGTTTACGTGCACATGATATGTGAAAATTTAAACTAACATTTCATCGGTATTATGACGTGTAAAAAAACAATTATGGAAAGAAATCCATTATATAACTTACAACATGCAAAATTAATACATTTATTCAGAAGTTGATTAAGCATTGTGACAAAAATAACCTTCTGTGCGATACTTCCGGATTTATAAATGTGCTAAAAAGGGTAATAAATGAACCATATATCGTATGAATATCACTGGTTATTCAAGTTGCCTAAAATAGACTCCGATGTTACATCAACTGACACACTGTGATCTTAAAGTTAGTAAAGACAGGCATGGCATTCCTTGATACAAGAGGAAGAGCGAGTTAGTATCGAGAACAAAATACAAGTAGAAATATACAGGAGTACTGATAACATATCAGGACATTCTGCTACTCAGTCAGACAGGCATCCATCAGAAAAAAAATAAATATATAATATTTATAGCAAAGGTACAGTCCTTTACTTGCGTCTTCAAACGCTACTAAAATGTGTTCTGAACTAAAAAGCTGTTACCACACCAATTAAACCTATTTAACACACTTTTCGATCCTTTATATGTATTTATCTGATACATTAGGTTAGCCTTATATACTGCTAACCAGTTATTCCCTAAATTTCACCTAAAATGCGAAACACTACAATTCCTGGATGGGTTTTGTTAAACCCGAGACGCTGAGCAACGGAAATTAAATTCAAATTTAACCAAAATTATGAAAAATTGTAGAGAATACGAATGTAGACCTTCGGCAGCTGAAAATTCATGAAGATGAATCATATCTGTGTATGTATATATGTGTATGCGTGCGTGTGCGCGGGGGTGCGTGGGCGCGTGGGTGGGTGTGCGCGGGTGTGCGTGTCCGCGGGTGTGCGTGTCCGCCGGGGTGCGTGTGCGCGGGTGTGCGTGTGCGCGGGTTTGCGTGTGCATGTGTATGCATGTGTGTGTACATATTCATGCATATATATGGGTGTGTATATGTATGTATGTATGTGTAGTCGAACGTTTACGATCAGCGCAAACGTTCCATGATAATTTATAAGAAGTAAAAAACACAAAATTATCCATGTATCGGAGTAAACGGACAATTCGCAAACATATTTCTAAACGCATATACATAAAGGAAAACACATTGAGTATATGCCATATAAAGGATTTCATATCTTTTGTCTGAACCTCAAAATATAAATATTTGCTTGTACATAGATATTATATATGTGTATATATA
>NC_068988.1:25946030-25949611 GCF_001194135.2 Octopus bimaculoides
ATATATATATATATATATATATATATATATATATATATATATATACACACACACGCAGACATATACACACATATATATATATATGCATACGTATATGTATATGGAAGTGTATGTATGCATGGATTCTTTGAAGCTAAGGTCACTATGCCACTTCTCTTAACGAATAAACTTTACTACACACCCACAGACATACACACACAGACACGCACATACAAACACATACACGTATATATATATATATATCAGTATATGTCTGCGTGTATGCGTATGTATGTATGTATGAACGTATTATATTAATGTATGCGAATGCCTTTGTAGATATATGTCCCAATGTATATGCATATCTTTGTATATATTTAAATTTTTTATATACCTATATGCGCCTATAAAATCATTTTCTCCACTGAACAATCAATAGTTCTTCGATTTTCTAACTTACTGCAATCTCACAAAGTAGAGTTTGTAGAGAATGGAATATACATTATAGAAGCAGTTACCTTTGATCGACACCGGTTACATGTTTTCTTTTCTTTCATTGTTATTTATTATTTCATTTGCTCCGTGTCTGTTTTTCTCTCTGCGTAATAATCTGCCATTTCGCGCCAATACTTCTAACGGAATTCGAAGCAATCAAATCCACCTCTTATGTGTAGCTTTTATTTATTTGCTTTAATTCTTAATTTTATTTTTTTATTTATTTTTGGTGCCTATATTCTAATCCAAACTACAATTTCTAATATTCTGCAAATATATGTGTTCAACGTACAGAAATAATATATGATGTAGTACGTAGAATGAATATGATATGACAGAAAGTGGAATGAATTTTTTTTTCAAAGAGCAATACTCAAAATGGATACGAAATTGTAAGTGTTCAGAGGTCTAATATTGAAATCTTCAGAATTGGATTGGAGAGGGTATCATTATGACATATGTAAAAAAATAAACGTACGAATATTCAAAAATGGTAGAAAATTACTGTTGCCGTAATAAAACAGTTGGCGGTGTATGTCGTGTTCCAGATGCTTGTAAGTTAGTAAAGAGGTGTTCGTTGAAATAACAGGAAACTCATCAGAGAAAAGAAAGAAAAAGTGGGGCTATTAAATGTGAATGAGTGAAATATTAACATGAACATCATTACGACCACCAATATTTCAGTGACAAATGATTTCATAAATGACGTTAACAAAGATCATCAAGACCAACATCGACAGAATAAAAACCGATGCTACCCTAAGCACCACCACCACCACCACCACAAAGAGCGATAACGTAATCAATATAAAAATGAGAAACATCCACACATTCCTACCATGATATAATTCATCATAGAGTGCAGGAAATAAGACAAAAAGAAAATGCAAGAGAATATTTAAAACAGTCAAGGTTAGGTTCAAGGTTAGGTGGCATTGTTTGACAGTGATAGGATAATTAAGTACCAATAGATTACAGATAAAGAAATAACTGAGATATTTCGAGAATTGCAGGATATTGTCATCTGAATTAATATATTCAATATATTAATGTCAAAAATAGCCACATATACACGCATAGATGTGGATGCGCATATACATACGTATATCTATCTATCTATCCATCCATCCATCTTTCTCTCTCTCTCTCTCTCTCTCTCTCTCTCTCTCTCTCTATATATATATATATATATATATATATATATATATATATTATTCTTTTGCCTGATTCAATCATTTTGACTGCAACAATGCTGGAGACCCAATGTATATGTGTGCATATATTCCGCGCAAGGTAAGCTTGTTTCTGCTATATTCGTTGCATTACCCGTGTGTATTTTAATAGTGATTTATTGGTGGTTTTGGAGCGATGGCTCTAGTTATAGCAAGTGGTATTTAAATACCCTACTAATTCTAAATTTAATATATATACAGGGTGGGTAAGGTATCTGAGGACAGATTTATGTTTATAAAAATACACCTATATGATAACAGATAATACATTTATTTATCAAAAAATTCTATGAGGATAAAAAATAAACCTTATTTTCTATAATGGTATTCACTGAAGCCACCTTAGGCTTCAACAACTGCTTCTCTATGAGATCTAAATCATCAACATGTTCGAATCAAGTGGTTCTGATTTCAATGGTTCTGGTTTCAATGGCAGCTTTCAAAGAAACTTTGGTGTTATGCGCGTGTTCATTGACCGGTCTTTCAACAACACTCCACATGTAATAGTCCAATGGATTGAGAACTGGGGAATTAGGAGGAAAAATTTTAGGGGTTATGTGATCGTGAAAATCTTCAGCCAACCATTCCTGTGCAAAACACTTCATTAAAAGTGGAGATATATACGCCATGGAAACCGGGAAACCGGCCGTATGAGTCCATATGACTCGGTAAAGAATTATCCTTTTTTTTTCTGTTTTAGTAGTAGATTATGATATTTGATATCGTGTTTGTTTATAAAATAATTACAGAAATGATGGACGTGCCTTTAAAGTAGTAGAATAGATAGAAATACATAATTCGAGGAATCTTTATGAGAATTGTGTGGCGCAATACGTTTATTGGACTATACTATTTATTGTGATGCGCTTTCTTGCATTGTGATTAAATTTCGTTAAATATGGCTTTGTGTGATGATGAAAATATTTGTTACAACATATTTGATTACAATAAAGGGTTATTCAAACATCAGAGTATGTACTGGATTATTTCATTTTCTTTTTATGTGGTTTGTATACTAAAGATTCAAAGTTTATGGACGCACGAAGGAAATAAACTGACTTGAGATGCGTTGCAAGCATAACATAATTTTAACACGTAATTTTTAAGTAATCTGTCTACTTCTTGCAGACTAAAATTTTTGACGAGCTTCATCCATTGTCTCTATGAAATCCATCTAAAACAAATGAAAATGGTGCATGTGCTTTGCACTGTCGATTTTGTGCATAGGCCATCGATGTCATTGACCTCTGCAAAGAGTTTGAGCCGGTACTAGCATATGAAGGTACAGTAGGGATTTTATTCATCAGTACTTATTGGTATGGAATGGAAGAAATGTACTAGCTTGTATTATCTCAATTTCTGGTTCTTTATTATTTACAATCGATTTGGAAAATTTCAGCGTTGCAATAATTGTTGGTTTTCATGTCTTTATTCTCAAATGGGAAGAAAAGACTTATCTTGTTTAAGAGTTTTCAGCTATTCAATACCAGTGTATTCGTTGTTCAAGATTCTAAGATTGCTCGTGTTTTCGTTTTTTATGGTGTTGCGTACATAGACATGAATTATGGTTTTACTAATGATGTCTAGAGAACATTTGGGAGGTTTTATTGGTCAGATAAATGGGTTGTTAGTAAAGTTATATTTATTATTCTTCATTATCGCGTATGGGCATTTACAAGCTAAAATATATATATTGTATCAGCTATTTTAAAAGTAGTGACTATATATTTTGGCACTTGTGTTTATGTCGTTTGAATTTCCAGACGTTATTTTTATTACTGTTCGAGCTTCAGTTAGAAGGTAGGAGATTTTAAGAAGATTGACTTATCTGGGAGAGATTACTTGTCTTATCAAATTTTACGAATAAATTTACGC
>NC_068988.1:25949883-25957716 GCF_001194135.2 Octopus bimaculoides
TATATATGCACATGTATAAAAACTAGATACATATGTATATATATGTACATATATATATATATATATATATATATATATATAGTTTTAGGGAAAATAACCAATTTTCAAGAACTCATCGATGAAAATCCACTATCACATATAGAAAAATTAATAATTAAAAGCACAATAAATGAGTATAATATAAAGTAAAGTAAATATCATAAGATAAATATAATATATATATATATATATATACACACACATTTATATATAACATACACCACATCAAACTATCTATACATATATACAAAGATATACATATCTACACATCTATCTGTGATTGTATACGCGTATGTTTAACATAGATATATATTCAGTTTGATTTACAATTCCCTTCACGTTTGTATAATGCAAAGAATTATGTTTTATGTATTGGGTCATCCCATAGGTAAAGCGGTTTTTTTATACTTTTTTTATATTTCAAACTTATGATAAACTAAAACCTTTTTTAATCTAAAATATACTCTTCTTCTTTTTCTACAATGCTCTTCCATGTATCTGGTAGGTTTGCAAGGCTCCTTTTCCTAAATTCGCTTATCCGTGACCAAAAATAATCCTCTAGTACTGTTCTGACTTCGTCTATCGAATTCATATTTTTTCCGTCCAAATGATTTTGAAGACTGCGAAATAAATGATAATCAGATGAGGCAATGTCCGGCGAATATGGTGGACGGAGTATCGCTTGCCATTCAAACTGCTCCAGCCTTTGGAATGTCATCCTAATTGTATTTTCCAAGCATTATCTTAATGGAAGAACACCTTTCGTCTTCAAACCAAAGATAGTCGTTTTCCTTCTAGCGCTGACTTAAGCCGCTCAAGCTGATCGCAGTTTGGGTTTAAACTTTCATGTTGGACTCAACCTTTCATATGCCACCAAGCAGATAACAACACCTTACGTGGGTGAAGACATTTTTTAGCCTGCAACGGCGGTGTTTCTCCTTTTCCTATCCTGTTTTCGGCGCTTGGCATTTGTATAGAGAACCCATGTTACGTCACCAGTCACCAGTCACTATTCGGTCCAAAAGTGGTTCATTCGTGAGGCGTGACAGCAAACAAGGGCACACATTCACTCTCTGCGCCCGATTAGACCCGATTTGCTGAATTTTCCAATGGCACGCAGGTGTCGATAAATAGCTGAGCAAATCCAAACTTCTCAGATTTTGAAGCCTCAAATTACGTCGCTCACTGATCACGCCACAGTAATTTTTTTTAGAAAATCAAAGAGTCCTCCCAAAGAGCACTCACCTTGATATATTTTGCCAGTCCCTGTCTCAAGTTCTTCGGCCTTGGAGAACAGGTGAAACGATACTTCATAGACCGGGCCTTCATTTTCGTATCATAAAGCTACTCCAGCATATACGCCTTGACAAGAAACCTGTAGAAGAAAACGTGTCTTCATTGGCTTTAATTACTTCCATTACAACAGAGCTGACATGCGCACATCCTTCAGTTGACTGTTAAGTGTCGTGGTACAGACTTCCCAAACAATTTCGTTAATATTCTTTTCTACGCTAGGCACAAGGCCCAACATTTTGGCGGAGTGGTGACAAGTCTATTAGATCGATTCTAGTATGCAGTTGGTACTTAATTTATCGACGACGAAAGCTAAAGTCGACCTAGTTGGAATTTGAACTCAGAATGTAAAGACAGACGAAATACTGCTAAACAATTTCGTTAATATTTATTTCTTTATTGCCTACAGGGGGCTAAACATAGAGTGGACAAACAAGGTCAGACAAAGGCATTAAGTCGATGACATCGACCCCAGTGCGTAACTGGTACCTATTTAATCGACCTCGCAATGATGAAAGGCAAAGTCGACCTCGGCAGAATTTGAACTCAGAACATAAAGACAGACGAAATACCGCTAAGCATTTCGGCCGGTATGCTAACGTTTCTGCCAGCTCACCGCCTAACAATTCTGTCAATGTTCTTTTCTACTTTTGGCACAAGGCCCGAAAGTTTTGGTGGAGGGGGCTAGTCGATTAGATCGACACCAGTACGCAACTGGTACTTAATTTATCGACCCCGAAGGATGAAAGGCTAAGTGGACCTCAGCGGAATTTGAACTCAGAGCATAAAGACAGACGAAATACCGCTAAGCATTTCGCCATGCGTGCTAAAGTTTCTGCCAGCTCGCCGCCCAAAAATTTCGTCAATATTGAAACAGAAAGGTTCAAGGCGGTGAGTTAGCACGCTGTTAGCGGTATTTTGCTCGTCTTTAGCTTCCTTTCGTAGCTGATAAAATAAGTATCAGTTCGAATACTGGGGTCGATGTAATCGACTTACTGCTTTCCCGCAAAATAACAGCCATTGCGCCAGAATTTGAAACAAATTTTAAAGATAAACCTTTGTAAATTTGGTAATGCAATGTAAGCACATTCCAGTTGTGCAGC
The DNA here is from genome assembly GCF_001194135.2 of Octopus bimaculoides. Taxonomy (NCBI): domain Eukaryota; kingdom Metazoa; phylum Mollusca; class Cephalopoda; order Octopoda; family Octopodidae; genus Octopus; species Octopus bimaculoides. Next base: position 25,952,319 of record NC_068988.1, read on the forward strand.
AAGAATGCATTTTCATGGTCAGCTGTCTGAGCGAAACAATTCACCCACACACTTCCGATTCAAGTCAATGGTTGCAGATAATACTCTGGTTTTAATGGTCGTCTTCACTTCTTTAGTCTTTTTCATCCCTGAGGCAATCTCTGTAAGCAAACAGTAATACTCTGTAGATCTGTGGATATTAAATAGCCTACCCTGCTTCATCAATGACGCTGCAGTGCTTCTGCAGAGATTCCCTTCTTTGCTTGCACAGAAGGATGACAATAAAAAAAAACTTGCTATAGATTTGATTTTAAAAACGTATATTCTCATTTCCCATGACTATCAGAACGTACTCCTGAAACTTCCCCATTACTAAAAGAGAACGCCTCTACTCAGACGCAATAGTATATATATATATATATATATATATATATATATATATACATACGACGAACGTCTTTCAGCATCCGTACACCAAATCCATTCATAAAGCTGACTGGTGAACAGCAATTATAGAAGATATTTGCCCAAGTCATTTCGTAGGACGGAACCTGGAACTGCATGACAGGGGCGATACAAATTCCTAACCACAAACGCATTTATACTTCAACGCACATATATAACATATATCTGCGCATGCGTGTATTTCACTACTGTGTCATGTGTTAGTTGCTAATTACGTAGTTAACGATTGAACGATTTCGTTCTTTTCCTATCAGTAATAAAATCATATTTAAACTACGTTTACATGATTTCTGCATTTACATGAAATAAATAATAAAATTATAGAAGAATCTTCTTTGTTCAAAAGTTAAATGCATTATGTTTTTGCAAATATGTACTTTACGATAAATATTCTACCATGCACAGCTTGCATGATGAATATATAGGAACTGGTTTATGTGAAAATACAAACAGGCATAATTAATTGCTTTATACGGTATCAACATTTCTAAAACAGATGCAGTTTTCCCATATTCCCCAATTTTATAACGATAAATATTTAGGCATGAAATCAAATACTGAAATCATATTATTTAGCATTCGGAAAGTATATTTTCAAAATTTACATGAAAATTCAGAGGGAAAGCCAATTTATGTTTTTTCTTTCTTTATATAAACATGACTTATTAAAAAAAAAGTCTGTGGAAATTGTTTAATAAAAATAGCTGACATAATAAACCAAAAAGTAACTGACAAAAAATATATAATAAAAAATTGAAATACATTTAAAATTCATTCCTTCTTGTATTTTTCGATTAAATATGATTTGAATTTATTTTGAGTATTCGTAATAAAATCTTGGAAATTTTCTCTATTTTAAGAAGCGAAATAATAACAATAATGACAAATGTAATGATATATTTCTTTCTTTCTTCATATGTGCATATCTGTGCCATAAATCTATAAAAATGGTTTTAAATAATTTACTTCTGATTACTTTAATCTGAAGCCCAGAAGCGCTTGTAAATTTCAACGTTTATTTTCCATAATTAATCTCTAAATATTGAAGGATTGTCGGATTTTAAAATCATCTCTTATTTTCTATATTAGAAGTAATTGTTTTTGACGCTTGTTTACTTTAATGTATTATAATATTTATAGAAAAATAAGAAAGAAATGTTGCCCAAAAATATGGAAAAATTATATATTTTAAAGAATTTAAATTCAATACGTTGATATCCAGCTGTGATAAGTTCTTATTTTGTTTGGTCTATATCTACTGTGAAATATATATGTAAGCCTAAATGTTGGGAAAAGCGGACTTAACGAAAATTATCTGAATACGCTAGCACTTATATTATTATTCAGTTGACCAAGTATAGTTCTTGAGAAAACCAATGCTTCATACATGATTCGTACCATTTCAGCTGCAAAATATTTCAATAGTGTTCCAATTTGGCAGGGCGGTGTAACTATGTCACATATTTAGTGCATGGATATCTTTGCAATTGGTTTATATAACAAAATACTTCTTTTGTTGCATTAATTTGACTATTTCGTACTGGTGCTAAGCAAAGCTCGAGCTGCATTCTGAATCTCACGGGATGCTAGAGATACATATTTAACAGAAAATTGTAATTTTCTTAAATGACACATTTTTTATACAGAGCAGTCAGGACAGAGCTGAGTTAAAAGGGGAAATTCAATGCTATTAGCTTAGATATGTGGGTGACTTTCCTTGAGTGATAGAGTTCAGCTTGGAGATAGGAGTGAGAGTGAATGCTGGTAGTATTAGGAGAGAGATATCTGAGGATGGGGTAACATTTGATAGTATCTCGGTAACTAAAGTGTAGTAGGTAAATATTCGGTGATTTGCATTGAATAACCAAGCAAGGACAAAAAGAAATCTCAACTTCTTTGATGACCTCTAAAACAGTTACGAGAAGCAGCGATATGTTTTACGTATAAAGCTACTTCAACCTTAGAACTTAATGAACGTTTTTACATTTATGTGAACAATATTGAAACTATTTTTTCTTTTCAGATATTAATATTCTCCCTCCTAACATCCACGAAGTCGTATAAGGAAAGGAGTATATTCTGCTTGATATCTAGTTCTGTATGTTTCTATACTTCTACATAAAAATTATATATGATAAAATATTTATTTCATTTATATAAAACCATATTTCTATGGATGCATAGAAAAGTGAGAACATACTTATATTCATGATCAAACAAAACTAAAAATAATATAATAATATATGTATACGGATGATATATAATATATATATATATATATATATATATATATATATATATGTGTGTGTGTGTGTGTGTGTGTGTGTATGTGTGTGTGTGTGTGTGTGTGTGTGTGAGTGTGTGTGTGTGTATGTATGTATGTATGAATGTATGAATGTATTTTTATATATGTGTGTGTGTATGTGTGTGTAGAGCTAGAGAGAGAGCGAGAGAGAGAGGTATACAAAGATACATACACCTATGTGAGTCTGCGTGTATGAATTATATATGTAGTACAGTCATGCAAAGCCGCTAGCTAATAAATTCTCCGAAGTTGCAACCTTCTTTGCATAGCTCTAAGATAATTCCTGTTGTCTACATTGGAATCTAAATGGGTTTTGCCGATGTGTCGAAATAGGAGGTGTAGCACACTATTGTTTTACATGAAAAGCGGCAGCAGATTATAAACCAAAGAATTGTTCAAAGAACAATGCCAATGAAAAATTCCGGTTTCTTTTGCAAGTTTGCGATATCGGCAGATAGAAGGTAGTTTCATCGTATACGTCTTGACAAAGAAAATAGGCCAGTAATACTACTAGCACACATAAATCACCACCACCGTCAACTCCACTACAATCTTTATCAATACCTCCATCATTAGTATTGCCACTATTAGCACTGCTTCTAAAGCAGGGAACCGGCATAATCCTTAGCACTCCGGACCAAATACCTCAGCGACATATCGCCCGTCTTTTTCGTCTTTACGCTCTGATTTCAAATTCTGCCGAGGTTGCCTTTCGTCCTTTCTGGGCATGTAAATTGAATACCAGTCCGCTTTCCCCCCTCCCTTCAATTCTGAAACCATTATTGATGCCACTGAAAATCTCGAAACAGGGCACAATTTAGGCATTGAGAAGGCACACACACGCACGCGCACACACTCACACACACACACACCCATACACATACACACACATATATATATATATATATATATATATGTATATATGTATGTTTGCATGTGCATATATAAGTACGTACATACTTATACACACACAGACATATATATACATACATACATACATACATACATACATACATACATACTTACTAAAGTCCCAGGGAACTTGATTAATGCCATATCTAACCTGACATCTTCCTGGGCCACCACCGTGAAGTTAAATACAGTAAGTGGATGTATCATCAGCAAAAAAATACAATATCGCAGGGGGATATTCCAAGGAGACAGCCTCTCTGTGATGCTGTTCATACTGTCGGTAAACCCATTATCATTCATGCTGAAGAAGTCTGAAGGGTATCTAATTGGAACGCAGTCAAACAGAAACACCAAAATTACGCACTGCTTCTGTGTCGATGATTTGAAATTGTATGCCAAGAACATGGATGATATGAAAAAAAGCCTCGACCTGGTCACAACATTTTCTGGTGATGTTGGGCTAGAGTTTGGCCAAGATAAATGTTCCTATATGGTTGTGGAACGAGGAAAGGCTTAAGACCACCCTAACAACATCTCCATCAATGGCCTATCTGTTTCTCCAATATCTGATGAGGAATCCTACAGACACCTGGGAGTAGATGAACACGTATCATATGAAGGTACCTGTAACAAGGAACGTGTTACTAAGGAATACAGAAATCGGGTTAGGAAAATATGGACCTCGGAACTCTCTGCGTTCAATAAAGCAATAGCCCACAATGTGTTTGCAGTACCAGTACTCATACCGACATTCGGGATACTTGACTGGACGATCGATGAAATCCGAGCCCTTGATGTGAAGACCCGAAAAATACTAACGAGCACGAACAACTTTCACATCAATAGCGATGTAGACTGCCTATACCTAAAACGAAATAAAGGAGGGGGGGGGGCTAACATCAATTCAGACTGCCTTTGAATGCCGTGTCATATCTCTTCGACATCATCACATAACCACCAAGTGTTGAAGTGCACCCCTTGATGAAGTCTGCAGACATGAGGTAAATACCATCATGAGATTGGGAAGGCAACTACTTGACAAGCATTCCTTATTCGACAACCCTGAACTCTTACTCAAAGAAATTGCAAGACTCTACCGTAACATAACATCAGAGGAGAGGATGAATGCATTCCAGCAGAAGACCATGCATGGATACGTTAACAGAAAGCTCCAGGGTGATAAAGACATTGACAACCAGAGCAGTCTATCGTGGACAAACAAACGGGTCACCAACTCGCACTTTGAAGGGTATGCCTTTGCTATTCAAGAACAAGAAATAGCAACCAAATTCCTAATAAACAAACGGGACAGAGAGACGGGCAAAGCGCCACGATGTAATAATCGATGCAGACTCTGTGGAATCAGTATCGAAGATATTACCCACATCATTAGCAGCTGTCCAAAAATGTCATCACGGTATTACCCACCTATGAGACATGATGTTGTGGCCAAGACACTGTACAATGAAATCCGCCGACAGGATAACCTCGGGGCTAAGGAGATGAAAACCTATAATGAGGTAGAGGCCATTACCACTCACAATATGAAAGAGTATTGGTGGAATGTCCCAATAAAAAACCTCAATAAAGTGCAGACATAATAGACCGGATATAGTAATCTGGGACAGAGAAGAGAAACTCTGTACAGTAGTAGAAATCAGCTGTCCTGCGGATGTCAACATCCCACTAAAGATTAGAGAAAAAGAGAACAACTACACCGAGCTACTGAGAAATTTA
>NC_068988.1:25957859-25967465 GCF_001194135.2 Octopus bimaculoides
CTCAAAACCTGAAAGAAAAAGGCTGATTAGAAGACTACAGATTCAAGCCATCAATGGAACTGTAAAGATATATAAAACTTTCCAAAAATTTAGCACATAAATACATATGCATGCATCTAGACATAAAAACGCATCCATAAAACAAACATACAAATCTGCGCATACACTAACACCAAATACTGCACACACACACACATATGCACAACTACCTAGATGATGTTGATAAAAGCTCCAATGAAGGAGCCTTGAATCTATGTTAGAGTCCGGCTCTTTCTCTATGGACAAGAAATACAGAAATGAAACTGATTGATAACATACATATGTGAGTATAGGCAAGTATATTTGTATATTATAGAATATGACATCGTTAAATTTTCTCATTGTGATCTACATTCATCTCTGCACCTTAGTTAACAATATAGATTGAAATTAAAAGAAAAAAAATCATTATTTGCACCATGAAGATTTTCTTTCTCTCGAAAGAAATTTATTAAGGAAACGATTTTAATGTTATTTATTCCGTAAAATTCCATCTAACGTAACAGAAAGAAATAATAAGCTAAATAACCAATTTTAAAGGGAAAAATAAAATTAAATATTTTAATTTCACACGAAATCGTATTATGACTTGAATGATTTATGCTTAGTAATAAATTTGTAAAACACGAAATATAATATGTCGATAATTAATTCCACCATTAAAATATTTATAATGGTATTTGAGGAAAACGTTCAGGTGCTGTAATACCTTAATTATTTAGCAATATGTTGTTGGCAAAGAATTCCCTTGCTTATTAAAAAATGCATGCTGTTAAACGCAATTACTATTTAAGCATACACATATGCACACATACAAATATATGTGTATGTGTATTGTGGGTATACGTATATCTCTGTGTGTATGTCTTTGCATATGGATACATATATACGTATGCATATGTATGTATAAATGTGTGTGTATATTTAATAGTATATGGCTTCCAATACCTGCATGATTGTATGCATATATGCACATTATATATACACTGTGTATATATACATATATATATATATTTACACACACACTCACATATATATATGTGCATTATGCATACGCTGAATATATATATATCGTTTTTGGATTTGGTTTGCAATATTCTTTATGTGAGTGCGTGTGTTGAAGCATATTCTGTTGTTTCTGGGGAGAGTCATTCTCTTTTGGTGCCTTATAATTTAACACACTCACCGGTGAAATTTCCATTTATTTCTTTGTCATTTTTCTAAAATTTTCGTTGCGTCTTGCAACCTTTTGAATAAACTTGACTCTGTCCGTTGCTCACACTGCGTTCTTTTTTGCTTGTTTGTGCGCATGTGTGTCGATCAGTCTGTGTGTGTGTGCCTATACATGCATTCATGTATGTATGTATGCATGTGTGTATGCATTTATGTATGTGTGTGCAGCTTTATTTATGTGTATACATTTGTATGTATTCTGCATATTCATGTGTTTGCATGTCCGTGTTTGTCTGTTTTTATGTATGTATGTGTGTATGCGCGCGCGCGTGTGTGTTTGGATATGTGGGTGTGTACCTCTGTATCTGTGTGTGCATGTCTGAGTCGGCCAGGAATATTTCAAATTATCAAAGAAATATTTGGAGTTAAATTTCCACTTCTGAACCGTAAATAAATAAAACATGGACGTTTAATCGCAGCATAGATATCTGATGAAAACGTGCAGTGTAGAATGTCTGAGAAATGCAGAATATGACACTAAATTTTTATTCGTAAATTGTTAAAATTTGGATCAAAACATTGAATATATAGATACATAGACATGTACACACAGAGACACACATAAACACACTCACGCATATTTCAATTTATATACCAAACGCCATCAATGGAATTGTATAGGCCATCAAGAGAAAGACCCTGTCCTGTACAAGTTTAGACTTAGAGGAGCCTATACCTCGCCAGATCTGATCAAAGCAGATTTATTCAAAACAGAAAAGCCGATTTACTCAAGAAAAGTGAAAGAGAAGTGAGAATAGGAAAAGAATGCCCTTTACTGCGCAGGTCATAAATATTTTTGCCTTATTCCTGAAAGGATTAAAGAGAAATTTGACATCCGCTGGCTCCAAAATCAGAGCACAAATGCTAGAATGACTACCACAGCACCATAACCTATCCACCACTTGAACAACTACCCCAATTGTCCCACACACAAATACATACACATACCTACAAATATACGATTATATACACACACACAAACTCACACACACGAATATGTATATATTTATATGAGTCTGTGTGTGTGTATGTGTATACATACATATATAGTTAACTTTTGCGTTATCGGAAGACCAACATAGCAATCATGTGCTCTTCAGCGCATGGTGTATTCAATTCAGAAATTAGGACGCTGTTACAACAGAAATCACGAGAAAAAAGAGAAAGTAGAAGCAAATAATGAAAACTGAAAAATAAAAATAAAGAAAGGAAAATTACAGTTATGTCCCTTTGACCGTAATGCCATCATTACGCTAGTTGCTATAGAGTAAATGAACAGAAAGGGGTCCGAGGTCGGCGTGACAACTCCTCAGTCCGGACGTATATAGATGTATTGTATATATGTTTCAACAAATATTAATCTTTAGGGGATTATTAAAAATGGCCTATGCTTAAAAGGTTACAGGAATGGAAATTATTTAGCTGGATTAATATCAAGGGGTTAATAGACAGAGATATTATTTCTGAAACAAAAGGAGATGAAGAATATTTAGATAACAAGTGGTAGTGAAATCGTAAACAATATTTAGACGGAATCTCCCTCTGAGCATCTGAATTTATCCAGTGTGTTTGAATAATAGGAACAATGGGATACAAAATGTTAATTGAGGAATAGAATTATTGAGTGAAATTGTAAACAAGTCTCGTTGAGCCAGAAGGAATAAAATGACATTGACCCCACTCCTACCTTTGAATTTAGTTTGGGTAATGAAAGCAAAGGTATAATAAACAATACACGTCCAATTTATGGATAAATCAAATAATATTTAAATTTAACTGTAATTGTTTCATGAAAATAACTATAGTAAACTGCAATTGTTTGTAATACATATATATATAACAGTACTAAGTTATATTGTCGAATGTAGTTAATGTAGATTCAGTTATATGAAGTGCATTGGGGGAGATCTAATTGCTGATCTATATTTAAAGTAAATGAATCTACGTCGGTTTCGACGACGATGTGCATTGAGAAGTTTGTAAATTATCTATTGGTTGAATGGTTATAGAAGTAGTAGACAGGAATCACTCGCAATATCGCGGTTTACCTATTGGGATTTATTATTGATGCTTCCGTCGATTGTTCTGTGATGTTGCTTTGCATTTATAATAATAATAAAAACACATTTGAACTCAGAACATAAAGCCTGGCACAAGTGCTGTAAATTATGTTGACTGGCACGCTAATGATTGTACAGGCTCGCGACCTTGCAGAGGTGCAAAAATAATGTACAAAATTTCGCTACATCTAAACGTTTATGAATATTAAAAAAAGGGACGACGTGGGTCCCAGCTGATACGATCAACGGAACAGTCTGATCGTGAAATTAACGTACAGGTGACTGAGCAATCCACATACACGTGTACCCCTAACGTAGTTCTCAGGGAGATTCAGCGTGACACAGAGTGTGACAAGGCCGGCTCTTTGAAATACAGGTACTACTCATTTTTGCCAGCTGAGTGGATTGGAGCAACGTGAAATAAAGTGTCTTTCTCAAGGACACAACGTGTAGCCGGGAATTGAACTCACGACTTTACGATCGTGAGCCGAATGCCCTAACCACTCAACTATGCGCCTTCACTGTTTAGGAATATACACAGTTTGAAGCACACATGTACCATATACCTGTCATTAAGTACAACCTCTAACAGATCTATATCCATGCCTTGATTCGACTACAAAGACATAACTCGACTAATATCACCCATGTACACACATGTAAAAGTAGTCCACAGTGGACACAAAGAAGAACACGTACAAATGTGCATTCACTCACGCAGGAATAGAACCGCACGACATGCGAATTGGCATCACGTTGAAAATATATACAGCAAAATTATATTAAAAAACACTAATACTAAAGTAGCTGAAAAACGCACACACACTGGAACGTTGACCATATAATATTCAAAGACAGACAAATACACATACAGACACCTTTCTTCGAGCTTTTCTGACGTCCATCTACTGTCTTCCTCTCTTTTTTTTTTTTGCTTTCCGGTCATTTTCAAAATGGCGCTGATTTTAGTCACTAGCGTTACCATTCTGTTTCCAATGTCTTTCTTTACTTTTCTTTTTCCTCATGCTTTTTCGGCTTAACTTTCATATAAAGGACCTATGTCCAAACGTTAGAGATATCTCTATTTTTTTTTAACGTTAGCATAATAAATCAATTTTATCTTTGCCTCTTTTTTTGCATGTGTTGTTTTTTACACTTACGTGTACCAAACACTCCGGCGGATCTACTTATTCGCCATTGATTTTCTGCATCAACTCTTAGAGTTACAACATACCGGATTGCATTTCAGATTAGCAATTCGGATTATACTCGACAGATTTTCTTTCATTTTCATCTTACCAATTTTCTGCTACTCTTCCCTTCATAATATTCCCCAACCCTTTTTCCTCTCATGTTCTGGTCTAAATAGCTTCTCTTTCATTCCATTTTTGCTATTTCGCTGTAAAGTATATTCTCAGTTTCTTTCTCTACAATCAATATAACCACCATTCACAACCCATTCCCTTCTTTACATAATCTGTTTCCAACTTTCCTTTCACCTTTCGAACAACTCATTTCCAAAAGCACTTAAGCCAGCTCTTAAGGTCTGTTTAACCTATCTGCTTCCGCCACTAGTACTTTCTTCTTCAATCCAACCGAATTTCACCCTCAGTGCACGCTTTCTCATGTATGGTTGTATCAGTTTAACATTTTTCAAAATCTGCTCAATTTGTCGTAACCTTTACCAAGGTTATCTCATTGTATCCTCTCTCCATTGCATGCAGCACCTCTCCTATTTTAGTTGCTTCTTTATCGAGCAACTTGTTTAGCTGGTATTTTCCTTACGTGTTCTTACAGCAACACAGACTTGTCACTCCACAAAGAGTTGCGCAATACAAAATGCAATAGCAATCGCACGAAAATCGTCTTCTCCATTTACACCAGTCATAAACTTGACATTCTTCTCTGAAATCTAGCGCAATTTTTTAGGACGGTGTATATTCACACTTTTCTTGGTTGAATCTATTACACGGTGATGCGTGGTAACAAACGTACTTTTCCCACACAGTTCATACACTGCAAATTTAATGAAATCTTCTATACACAAACACTCATATAAACAAGCCTCTAAATGCATACACATGCATGTACGTATGTGGGTGCGTGGTAAGAACTTTGCTTCCGAATATGACAGTTCGAGGTTCAATCGTACTGCGTGGAAGCTGGCAAAAGTGTTTTCTACTTGAGCCTTCGTCTCTCTTCAAAGCCTTGCGAGTGGATTCGGTAGGTGGAAACTGAGAATACATACATACATACATACATACATACATGCATATCTATATGCATATATATATGGTTGAAATTGAAATTTATAGGAAAGCAAAAGACGAAGACAGGTGTATGAACAAAAAGCAAGTGTAGTAGTGTGCCGCTCGGCGAAAATGAAGAAGTCCTTTACGTTTCGAGCCTACGCTCTTCAACAAAAAACGAATAAGAGAAAATAAACAGAGGGAGAATGAAAAACATAACCGGTGTTCGGGCGTTTACGTAGTCGTAACTTGGCGCTTCAGCTCAAAAGATGGTTAGAATAACTATCAGACTTAAAGAATTATAAGTACTGGTGTGTGTGTATGTGTGTGTGAGTTTGTGTGTGCGCGCGTGTGCGTGCTACCATTAACTAATTTTCCACCTAGCTGAATATGTCAGTCTATCTCTTCATTATACACTACTCACTAAGAGCGAATGTTTACAAGCTTTGGATCCGGTTACATTTAAGGAAGTTGCTCAGCTGCTTCAATATTTTTGAGTTAACACAATGGAAACAACAATAGTTATGCCATTATAAAATCATAAAATAATTATGCAGGCCATATGACGTCGATGTTCCATGGGTTGTTTCGAGATAAATTACATATAAAATCAAAACGCATCGCATTCAGAGAAGAATAATGAGAGAAAGGAAATGTTGACATACAGAGGGGAAATACGATCTGTAAATAATGAGGGAAAAATAAGAGAATTATGTAGACAAAAATTAGACAAAAAATTGAAAGATATACGAATTTAAAAGATAAAAGCGGAATGACAGTAGTAAAATTTTAGTCAGATGAATGGGTTTAGAGAGAGTGATTAAGTAAAGAAGGTATTGAGATCGTGACGGATTTCAAAGGACGTCGACATTTGCATGCACACACTCACACGCGCGCATACATATATACATACATACGCACACGGACGCACGCACACACACACATATACACACACAAACACATACTTATTATCCCTATGCCTGTGCCAGGCAACAGTTTGCAACTACTAAGGAACTATTTAAACTATCAGAGAGACTTGCCAAAGTCGGTTGCCAAATCAACTTTCGAAAGCAATACAATACCCAACACAATCAAGAACATACACTTACCATTATGCTTCTACTTATCAAACCTTAGGCAGCCTCTAGGTTACTTATGCAAATTCTGCATCTCGAAAATCATGCAACACTCACAGTACCAACTCCAGCAACACGCACAAAAATCACCGACACACTTCCAAAATTAATTTTGTCACTGCTCCAGGAAACAACCGCTGCTAGAAATTGATGTTATCACAGCCGCTTCAATCTTGTGAAGGAACGCCTAAAACGAAAATTCCCATTGCTTTGTAAGATACACCACCGGAACAACGATTCTTCAGGCCACAACGACAGAGACAGTCAGTGTTCGCGAAATACTATATTGATAATTGATGTCATTCACGTGAAAAGCGAAATAAAAACAAAAAACGCTTGAAAACGACTTAAGAAAAAATTTAAATCAAGATGTTATCCCAAAGTGAGGAAATTGGAACATTATCCCATGAAAGCTCCTTAAACGCTGATGAAGGGACTTTAGGTCAGAAATATTGGACAGATAAAAGAACAGTAACAACAATTAATAAAACAACAAAGATTACCAGGTAACTTACTTTTAATTTGAGGTAAACTCAGTAGATGTACTACTTTACACTTTTTTGATCAGTCTTTGCACAATTAATTCTCATTGAATTCTATAATTTGAAGACCCGCACACATAGGAATACAGATACATGGACGCATACGAATACAAAAACTCATGCAAATACACGAATTACATATACATATACATAAACATATGTATATGTGTGTGTATATGTGTGTGTTCTGCACCTACACAAATCTACAAATCTAGCTTCGAATTACTATACCAGAAGCACACTCAATTTTAGAACCCCAATTTAAAACAAGTATTGTTCCCTAAAAATATGAAGGTGTTTGAAGAGTAGAATACTCGTACACTTGATGCTGAGTATCATATCTGAATAAATGCAAATCTGATAATGAAAGGTATTTTAATTCGTGCTTGAGACAAAACACCTACCTACTCCATATGCTAATATTCATTTCTAAATGTGGATTTAAAATGCTTCCAAGACTACAAATACCAGATTGTATTATGAGAAAGCACGAATTTTTAACATTAAATTTTAATCAGCGACAAAGTCTTATATTATTAATTTTTTATTATATTTAGAAGAGCACAGGTTATCCTTAGTAATAGCAATTCGCTTCACTACCGATTGATGTCACAGTACTTCTCATTCATGAAACAAAATTTCTAAAAGACAAATGCGTCGTTTACTTGATGGATGATCCACTTGGAATAATGTCTGAAAATATTGAGAAATGTAGAGATCAATGAGTTAAAGTCCACAAGCATTCTATATCTACAAATTCATATCTTTCCTGCAGTACATTTAGATATTTTCTTTAAAAAAATGTCTTTCCAAATTACTATATTGCCTATAATAAATATTTCTCATTGGCGTACTTAAAACATGTGAGTAGAACGAGCTATCGAACAAGGAGACCAATAAAATCAGTCGGCTAAATATATTGACATCACCCGTAAAACATATAAACTGAACCTAAGATGCATTTCATGAACTAAATAAACTGTAGCTAGATATGTGTTATCGTTAAATTCTTCAAATAATCAGAGTGTCAATGTCATTCAAGTATAAACTGATACTAATAACGCATTGCAAAAGAGCCGACCGTAAAAGTTTTATCATCAGGAACTGCGCCAAACACTTAAGAATTGTCATAGAAATAATGAAGTTTATACATTAGTATGCACAAAGGAAAGATATACACGCGGTGACCATAACTTTAATCACCAAATAAATAACATCTACTCTCGCAGGCAAGAGGAATTTACAGCATCATGCCTTTTAAATGCAATAGGAGTTACAACATATAACACAGCTAGACAGGAAAATATTAAACTGATAGCGAAAGTAAAATATAGAACCTTTCAGCATGCGAGAATTAGAATCATTAAATGTACTTTAACGCCGAAGTACAACGTAGAAGTTAATATAGATAACGCTACCTTGCGGGAAAGAAACTAGAGTTTGATTGCTAGCATATCTTTAGCATTGAATTCTTAACATTTCGCTTTTAGCAATATGGTAGTCTTTAGCGCAACGTTAATCACGTGCTTTTTACAGATTTGCAATAACGCATACACTTCATGCAGAATGCCGAGAAAGGTTGATGTGACTAGAAACATAATTCTTGAAAATAGAAAACCGATCGGGAAAATAACAAGAATAAGAAAATACGATATCATTTATCAAAAAGATAAAGCTTTAGCACAAACCACGTTTTGCTCATTCTAGCTACCAGTTCTCTGTCCAATAATCTCTCACACTTTCCGTCTATCATTATTGATATCCTGTATCCTGGTACGTCTTACCCACTCTGTATAACGCAACTTTATGCAAATAGTTACTATTTTATTTTGTATATCTATATTAGAAGCATGAGGCTGACGATGCGGGGGAATATATATTTATATCACAAAATCAAGGCAATTACTTCATTTCACCTGAGCAAAGTTATCCATCAATAGGTGACCAGACATATTGATTTATAACCAGCATGAAATATTTTGATGTTATATTGGTCTCCTCTAACGGCGTAAGTGAATGATCAATGAAATAGGTCGAACACACACACGCACACACAAACGCACAGATACTTATATATATATATATATATATATTTAAATATACATAAATACATATACAGAGATATTTCTCTACTTCTTGATAGTCTTATCATTGTTATTATTATTATTATTATTATTATTATTATTATTATTATTATTATTATTATTATTATTATTATTATTATTATTATTATTGATATTATTACTATAATGACGTAGCTGAGATAAAAATACACGAACAAAATTACAATTGTAATTGGACATAGAACTCAATACATGAGGCAAATATAAACAATACTGAGACAATA
>NC_068988.1:25968501-25974846 GCF_001194135.2 Octopus bimaculoides
TATATATATATATATATATATATATATATATATATATTTATACGTGATTTTTTTTATCAGTTCCGTTGTTGTTGCTATTGTTGTTTTATCTATGCTCAATAACTCTGCTTGTGTTGTTGATAGAAGCAAATTGGAATATTTCCATCAGAAACATTGTAGTGAAAAGGGAAGAATATTTTCAGAGAACAAAGGTTTATTGTATTGATATATTTAGAAAACGGACATAGGAATATATACTATGTCTCTGTTGGAACACACAGTCATCTATACGTATACACATACAGACATACACATACTAGCAAACGGCGCAAATAGAATTACACGTATATCTTCACACAGAAATATAAATGCGTTAAGGAACATATATGAGTACACACACGCGCAAACACACACACACACTCACACACACACATATATATATACATATACATATATTATGTCTAAATAGATAAACACAACACACCAAATGACAGATGAAGACGAATAGGGCGAGATGTATTTTCATTAAACGTGAACTATATGTGAATAGTTTGTGTCTATATGTATAGAATGGTTCGTTTCTTTCAATAATAGAAAAGTTCATTTTCATTTCAGGCATATTATTTTAATTCTACATGTTATCATATATAAATAACAAGATTAACTAGCTGATATTGTCTGAGAATAATTTTTAGGAAGTTGTAAATTCGTTTCCATTCATTTACGTTTCTTCTGTATAAACTTATAATATTTAAATGAAGAGTATATAGGCGTAAGAGTGGCTGTGTGGTAAGTAGCTTGCTTACCAACCACATGGTCCCGGGTTCAGTCCCACTGCGTGGCATCTTGGGCAAATATCTTCTACTATAGCCTCGGGCCGACCAAAGCCTTGTGAGTGGATTTGGTAGACGGAAACTGAAAGAAGCCCGTCGTATATATGTATATATATATATATGTATGTGTGTATGTGTTTGTGTGTCTGTGTTTGTCCCCCCAACATCGCTTGACAACCGATGCTGGTGTGCTTATGTCCCCGTAATTAGCGGTTCGGCAATAGAGACCGATAGAATAAGTACTAGGCTTCTATAAGAATAAGTCCTGGGGTCGATTTGCTCGACTAAAGGCGGTGCTCCAGCATGGCCACAGTCAAAAGACTGAAACAAGTAAAAGAGTAAAAGAGTATATTTAAATCAATAATATATTGAATTCAAAATTATAGTATTTGCTCTCAAATGCGTGCACATTTACATAACTTCTTGAAGATATAACACCACGTTTATTTGAATGAATTTACATAGAATACTTAAGCCGAGAGGCCCAAGTTCCATCATGCCATCGGTCAATTCCTCTTCATATTCCTATGAATATCGTAAGTGCAGATTCTTCAGCCTCGTTCTTCGGATCTCCCATTAAAAAGTGCCGTGGGAAAAGATCAATTGAGGCTATGAATATTTTCTTATTTCATATTACTTTATCGCCCACAGAGGGGACAAACAAGGACACATTAAGGGATTAAGTCGATTAGATCGACCCCAGTGCGTAACTGGTATTTAATTTATCGACCCCGAAAGGATCAATGGCAAAGTCGACCTCGGTGGGATTTGAACTCAGAACGTAAGATTCACGGCGTTAATTGTAGGCTTGGAAAGAAACTTGTCGATGGCGATTTGACGTTTTCACATGCATCCTTTCTCCCATATGACAGCGTATTGAAGCTGGAGTATTTAATGACCCTTCGCCAGAAAAACTTGCTTGCTTCCGATTCGGTCGACTGCTCCCCATCATTCGTGAAAACCACTCTAGGATAGTTACATTTATCTCATTGATTTCTGTAGGTTCTCTGAAATATAAAATGCTATGTTCCTCGATGAAACTATTTGAATGTTTCTTCTTATAACTCAAGTAATTTCCCTGCGTTCAGGTAAAAGATTATACGCGTGTATGCATTGTTTATTTGATTTCTCGTTTTTATATGGATATTATTATATTTCAGTAAAACAACTTCTTTTTATTTCATCAAGACAGGTATGTTTTTCTCGGTTACCTATATATTTTTCATGCAAAATGTATCCATGAGAAATTGTTTGAATCACATAATTTAGCTTATGAATGATTCATGCTGGTGTTGTTTTAGCCAATATATGATCTGATCAGTAAGGATAAAATAATAGCAGTCCTACTGGCATCGACACCTCTATAAAACTACCATGATATGTGAGAGAAATCAGTTTTCTGTCTTTCTAACCCCACTCTCTCTGAGTCTCTCCTCTCTCTGAGTCTCTCCTCTCTCTGAGTCTCTCCTCTCTCTGAGTCTCTCCTCTCTCTCTTTCTCTCTCTCTCTCTCTCTCTCTCTCTCTCTCTCTCTCTCTCTCTCTCTCTCTCTCTCTCTCTCTCTCTCTCTCTCTCTCTCTCTCTCGTTCTCACTATCTCTTCCTTATTCTCTGTGACAGCATTGTATGTTTCCATTAACTTCTTATCTACTTGAACGCCGAAGATGGTACCCCGACCTTAACTGCCATGTGTTTAACATTTTTGTTCATATTTATCACTACATTAAGTGTGATATTTGAACATATTTATTTGTTTTCCTTGTAAAATGTATTCCTGGTAAATGTTTGTGAGTTGATAATATCGCATGTCATCACATCAACTTTTAAATCGAGGTAGCGAAAGAAAACATTTCGATCTACTAAAAGTAGTAGCAATATCTCATTCGAGTTGTGATTAGCTCTCTAGACCACAGACTGCTTTCACAGCTGACCTGGTGGTAAACAGCAACTAAAACAAAAGCAGAGCTTAAATTCTATTAAATTGTATATATAAAAATATATGCGTATGTCTGAGTGTATATATATAATTATTATTATTATAATTAAGGGTATCTAAAAGATACCATCATGCTAGAGATAGCAGTCAAAATTTGACTCTAAAACCACATCAAGTATTCATAGACCACCAGGAGAAAAGACAAATACACAAATAAACTAGAAACAATTATTGAAGAATCTCAGATCTAGAATTCTGGCTCTGCATAAAAAAATGCTCTGCCTCATCAGTGGGATGACTGCTATCTTTAGCATGGTGGTATCTTTTACATAGCCTTATTTATAATTTTAATAATAATTATCACCTATAAGGTTTTTATTCCAATGCTGGCCATTTGATATGATCGGTAATTTAACTATCTTATCTTTATATATATATATATATATATATATATGCACGCTCACACACATGTATCTATATATGACGCTAATTATACTGTAATGGAAGAATTTATTGAATATATTACGCATCAACAGTTTCTGTGTATTTACAAAAGGAAACATGATGTCCATTATAGATTCAGATTTAGAAAAAGTAAACTTCTACTAATCAGTAGTAAATAATTTAAGGCATTATTAACGAGTAATATCCGCACTGCAATAAAGTGACTATGTAAGATAACAATAAAACAGAAGGAAATTTATCTGCTACTAGGAAAATAAGTGTAAATTCGTGTTACAATTTACTTATGTAGTTATTAGGGAATTTTATACTGTCAAGAAATACATACTACCGCCATAGCTCATGTACTTAAACTTACGAAATAGGGCTTGAAGCTACAAAAAAAAAAAAAAAGAACGCATTCAACATGAAGTTCAAAAATTAAAATTTAGGAAAATATGTTTGAACAAGATACCGTCAAAACTAATAATAATTCACTTGGAGACAGGAGACTTATCAGATGTTGCTGACGTGTATTTAGAGAGTCCTGAAAAGGTACTAAACATATTATGTTCGATATATCTGGTGTGAAACACGCAAAATATAAATGATTTATAGCATTCGCTCTCTTACACTGAAATTTATAGTTACTGCAGCGAGGATATTATGTATTGTGAAGTATTCAATGATATAATTACATTCTCAAAGACTCCTGAAACGGTGTCGTGTGAGTAAGATGGTAGATAAACAATTTAGATAATATGATTATTAAAAACAGATTCAATAGGTAGCATGAATACATCATCACACTAAGTTTGTGTTAAATATATTTCAAATATAACTATGAAAACGGCATTTACATTCATTTTTTTGAAGTATTTTAAATCATTTCTGCAAAAAAACGGTAAATGTAGACGACACTTAAGTAGTACAATGTTCAATTTTATTTATGTGTGGACCTTAACGTGTTCTACAACAGGCATTAGTGGCAAAATACTTGAAATTATCCAGATCTATTCTTCGTGTTTGAATCTCTCAAAAGACAGCATACGAGCACTACGATAGCATATGCTATTGTTCTCTCTTCACATTGATCTTTAATTTAAAAGACAGATATGTTGCACAATGAATCAGTCTTTAAATAATATATTTTGTAATATGCTGTTAAGGCTAAATACATTAAAAAATAAGATGAATTACAAAATAATTGAGATTAGAAACATCTGTACTGAGAAGAAATGAAAGTGAATCAGAAGACAGTAAATACAATTTATATAAATAAAAAATTATATTAGTTATTTTTCTTTCCACATAACAATAATGTTTAGTGTAACTAGAAATGGCAAGTAGAAAACATTGTTTGACGTCATTTCATTATGTCAACTGTCAGGTTACATGCTACGAAAGGCAATCGTTATAGATGCCATGTTTTGCAATATGGTAAATTAATGTCTGTTTTTAGTGAGATGAAGCTTTGATATTTAAGGTCGATGCAAACCGTGTAATAAGTAATGCTTATTCTAACAATTAGATTGGTTTGCAAACTGAATTAGTATAATGTATTCAAACATGAGAAGGTTTCTTAGAGATGATTATGTATTTACCAAACATATTACATCTGCACATATATGGAAACACAAGCTTGTCTATTTAAACAGACAAGGTTTTCTATTCTGCTATAAGAACAACAACAACAAAAACGAGATAGTAATTGTAATTATATTGCTAAATTGTAACTTAAAACCAATCATCGCTACTTGGGTATAATTTATCAGCTAAATATTGTACCAATGCGCCCCGGTATTCCTATTGCTTGTACAAATATGTAAGCAATATGTATATACATATACATTTATATATGAGTAGGTACGTAAGAGTGTATGTACGAATGTAAATATGTATGCACTGTTTATCAACTACAACCGTCGGAAGCAGCACAATCGATATGGAGACATATTAATGTAAATATCCCTATTAAATTTAATACAACGTGACCTCAAGTTTTCTTGTTTATATTTAATTAGCAACATTTCGCAACATTCCGAATCGCTTTCATATAGAAAAATAATATGCTCGTGTATAGATTTCAGTACAATTCTATACAAACACATTACAACATTTGTTATTTGATATATTCTTAATGAAGGACAGCGAGCTGGGAGAATCGTTTGCGTTCAGCGAGCTGGGAGAATAGTTCGCTTTACGTTCAGTGTTTAAAATCCGCCGAGGTCCACTTTGCCTTTCATCCTTTCAAGGTCGATTAAATAAGTACGAGTTACGCACTGGGATCAATGGAATCGACTTAAACCCTTTGTTCTTGTTTCTCCCCTCTATGTTTAGTCTCCTGTGGGCAATAAAGAAAGAAATATATTCTTAATGAAAGGTGGCGAGCTGCAGACTCGTTAGCACTCCGGGCAAAATGTTTGGTGGTATTTCGTCTGCCGTTATATTCACAGTTCAAAACCCCACAAAGTCGACTTTGCCATTCAAATTTTGAGGTTGATTAAAAACGTACTACTCACACACTGCGATCGATGTAATCTACTTAATCATTTTGTCAGTCCTTGTTTGTCCCCTCTATGTTTAGTCCCCTGTGGGCAATAAAGAAATAAATAATTTCTTAATGAATTAGTGTGTCGTAAACTCTTAGTTAATATTTATTCGCACGCTGCGTAAACGCTGAGTATATTTTGTTGAAAATTATAATTATAGGTAGAGTCATTATGTGTGATCTATTACATCAAGTGTCTTTAACACGTCAAGCAGAAATAGGAACCACAGAAATAAAGAGCAGTAGAGATATTCTTTAACTTTCTTCTCTATATCTGTGTTTGTGTTTAATTGTGTGGCAATGTCAATATATGCGTATTCACGGTGGCATAGAGTATATGTAAAATATCTTTTATTCTACTAAACATTTTCACTGTCTCACCAAGAAAGTCGTAACATAAAAGATTACAATAGTAAAACGAAAGAGGAAAAAAAAAACAGCACTGAGTTTAGTTGTAAAAATATATCTCAGAACTACCAAGCGTCAAAGATTTTAGTCGATAAAGTAGAAGGTAACAAAGATGTCTACGTCTTCCATTCGTATGCAGACGCACGAATTCACACTTCTTCAACTGTATATATATATATATATACATATATATATATATA
>NC_068988.1:25975122-25981572 GCF_001194135.2 Octopus bimaculoides
TATATACATATACACAAATCTATCTATTTATCTATCTACTTGCATGTTTAGCTATGTGTGTGTACGTGTGTGTATGCGTGCGCGCGTGCGAGAGTGTTTCCGCGTAAGTTTTTGTGTCAGAAATCAAAGATTAAATGATGTTTGTTTATCGTTACGTAAATGTCAGGAGAATATAAGTAAACAATGAAAAACAAAAAAATATATTTCCAAATAAACAGAAATTTTTACTCACATTAAACAAAAAATTTATCGTATTTATGCTCTAGCATTTCAAGTTTTTTTATTACGTTTTTTTGTGCGAATTTATTTGAGTGCATATATGTACGCATATTTGTGCATATATTTATATAAACACACATGTTCATACTCACATACAAATATATATCCATATATATTTTTTTCATTTGTACTTATATTTATTCAATAATATGTGTTTATAAACATATAGACGTATACATTCTCTGTTATAACAAAAATGATGTACACAACTTCATTAAATTTTGCTGTACTAAATCATTGAGATCATTCACATCTCACGTCATCACATGATAAGAAAGGAAGAGTAGAAGATATAACAGTTATTTATCAAACATGAAAATCTGTCGGAAGTAAATCTTAGTGTTACCCGAATACATATGCATATATACATAAATGCACATAAATATATCAATTTTTATATACATATATACATGTGTGCCTGTGTGGGCGTGGGTGTGGGTGTGTGTGTATGTGTGTGTTTGTTTGTGTATATTATATGAACAAAATCTGGTGTAAGTACCTCAGAAAAGCTTTTTACCAAAATTACAATACCGTCTCCTGTAAACTCACTAAACAAATGCCTGCGAACTTTGAGTTAACTAAGAATGGCTTGACCTACAACATTTCCGTTAAACACAGAAAGCTTCTGACCAACTAAGAATTCACCAAACAGATCATACAGTCAGAAGGGCGCTGCACTAACAATTTGTAATACATTCTTTTCCTGATCCTAACTGCATCTCTTCTCAAAACATATCCCACAGCAATAGTTAGATGAAACGTAGACACCTTATTACTCTCTGAGCTGACTGTGCAGTTAGAAATGAAGGCAAATATATATTTCTCATTCGCCTCCAAGAATCCACCAACAAGATTAAAATAATTTACCGTTTGCTACAATACTAGAAGTATATTATTGAGTTACGCTATGAACCTTAATTTCGTAGATTATTTGAAAACAAATTATATAAGCAGGTATTTGAAGGTCAGTCCAAGATGAACCAGCAGCTGAATCAAGAGGATAGAAATTAAGCTCGAAACAATAGGATACAATCCAACTTTATGGAAATTAGATTAATGCAACCATATGGCACCATACATGTTCAGATGAAAACATTCTTTCCTCAAACGAGAACATAGTACTATATGCCGAAGATTCAACATGCAAAACGAAACTGAAATACTTTAACCCCAGCAAAACCATATCATTGTGCAATATTATTGAAAATATTATTGCGCAAGAAGTAAACTGGTGTAAAATTATACTTTACATATTGCTTATCGACTAGTCTTTCCCACTCACTTCCCCTCATGCCAAAGCGTTTGACAATTTTTAAAGCACAGCGTATGAAGAAAAATAAATGAAGATGCAAAGAGACAGATAAATTTTTCACTTTGTCTTCTTTTTCCTAAAGTTTTTGCGAGCATTGTAAGATCATAACAGATTTTCTAGTGAGCAAGTGTTAATTAAATCGCAATCCCTAAATGCTTGGTTTTGCAGTAGCATTTAGTGATATTCAAATAATTAAGAGGGCTCCGAAACAGATGCTATAATCTTTCGATTTCAGTAATGTCTTCTGTAGAAGCAATATTGAAGACTGGGCAAAGTTAGTGCATGGATCAAAAACTGCTTGGTAAGCCGAAAGAAAAAAAAAACATGGAATCCTCTTACGTCCAGTAAATGTCCTGAGGCGTAACCTACACAGTACTATTTTTGATACGTTATCATATTCATAAGTGACATCTCAAACATAATGAGTAGCAGCAAAATCATTTTGCACTTTCAGAAGGTACTCATTGAGCGTAGAGAACTCGAGTGTGATGAATCAGTTGTGATCCAATGAACAATATATAAGATATTTAAGAAAGAAATATTGAGTTCATGAACACTAGAAAAGAAAATTCACATACACAGCCACATTCGGTATTGTCCGGTGTACAACACATTGACGTCAACAATTACAGCAGATATGTGTAACTGAAAGAGGAGAAGCCTGTTCGCACATATTAACTAAAATGTCGATTTGGCGCGCGCCCCAACTTAAGTCCTAAGATAATAGGAATTTTTCGCTCTAAATTTCCAGATGAATCATCCTTTGTTCCCCCCCACACACTTCTTTGGACATCTTAAAATAAGTCGTCCCCTGCATTTGTAAACAAACATGTACATGGTAAAAAAATACGCCAATCGTGATATCTCGTGGATATTTAATTGAATGTTGTCAATGGAGATTGACTAAGGTCGTCAGGGTTGACAGAACAATTTCATGCCAAAAAATAAAACACTCATATAATGATAGCGCTATTACAACAAATAAATGCTAAGATCTCTGTGGTCATAATAGTAATGACGAACTATATTTTTGTTTCATGGAATTGTCATATGAGATCTTTCAGATACTTTATGTGGATTAATATTAAACTCTCTTTAGAAAATAAGCACGGGTACACATTTTGAAATTAATGATATATAAAAAGCGTTAACAAAATGAAATAGAAGGCCTCAACTCATCTGTAACCTAGATAGACTTAAAGGGACTAAGTGTAACTTCATTGCCAACGCCAGGTTGAATCTAAATAATCGGCTTAAACGGACCTTTTGAGCATGGTTAATGTGCTAATATGTGTATGACTCTTTCTCTCTCCCTCTCTCTCTCTCTCCTCTCTCTCTCTCTCTCTCTCTCTCTCGCTCTCCTTCTCTCTCTCTCTCTCTCGCTCTCCTTCTCTCTCTCTCTCTATCTATGAATATATATATATATATGTGTGTGTGTGTGTGTGTGTGTGTGTGTGTAATGAGAGAGAGAAAGAGTAACATGGATGGGTACATACATATTATATACACTCAGTCCATATGTACACACTTGTGTGTATGTGTGAAGTTTTATAACTATATATGTATATATATAAATATATATTTGTGTGTTTGTGCGTATGTGTGTGTGTTTGTTCGTTTGTGTGTGTGTGTGTGTGTGTGTGTGTATGTGTGTGTGTGTGTGTGCGCGCGCGCGCGTACGTATGTGCGTGTATAGGTGCATTGTGTGTACGAATATGTTTACAAACGAAAGGGAGCAGGAGAGAATTAGAGTACTGATATTTGTATAAGCAGCAATGAGCCAATATATCGGGACATGTAATTGAAATATCTGCTAACACAAAACAACATTACATCTCCCTGTTATTTCTGTGTTCATCTTTATTTAAACAAGACCCTTTTTCCTCTTCTCAAAGCTTTCACTTACATTTCGTCCGACATTTACAGCAAATCTTTGTTTATGGCTGTTTGTATTTTTAACTTTATATCTTCACTTATTTATTACCATATTACTTCGTGTATTTTGTACTTGTTAAGTCTTTATTTATTCCATTGTATTCTCGAAGTAGATTTCTGTGTCAAACAAAGGTTTCACCGTATTTCGCTAATGATATTTTGCTTCAGGGAAGAAAAAAGACAATAATGTAAGAAATGAATCAATCATTTTCTTTTTATTCCATTTGTGATATAAAGAAATCTATATTATTAGCTGTTACTACGACATGTAAACCTATTACTAAGACATGTTAAACTGTCCTGAAACTTTTCCGATTTAACCATGTATATTTACTGAACTTATGTATAGTATTCATGTATTTACTCACTTCATGTGATATGTCACAAAACAAAACTTAAATCAGGTTTATTTATATTGACATAACTCATACCTGGATAGGTGGTGTCATTAATTTGTCATCATCTATTTATGGCAATGATAGTTATCATTGATTAACATGACCTGTAAAAGAAAGTTCATTTTAAAAATATATGTATGTTGCTTTTAAATGGAATTATGACATTATTCATCGATAAATAAGAATATTTTTCTTTGAAATAAACTACAGTAGTTTATGATATCTTACGTCAGTTATGCGTTAACATTTAGTGATCTAGTATCTTATGTTATATATCATTGTATGTCATAATTAATATATTATATGCCACACAATGTATAATAAGACTCAAAAGTAGTTAATATCTAAATGTTCTATGCAGAGATAAATAATTAAAATTGGAAAATATCTTGCTTTTCCGATATAATAAAAACTGCTCAATCTGTGCCAGGAAATTCGTGCCAGGTATTGATGACTTGTTTGTTTTCATTTTGTATTGCATTCTTTCATATCCAGGGTTTTTATAAAGATATACTAGCCGTCTGTCCATTCATATTTATTATAATTATTTCACTGTAGAGGTAGTAGCTGTATAATTCCAAAAACATAAGACTTTATTGAGATTCACTCAAATTTTTTGTATTCTATCATAGAGTTATTCATATCTAATAGATAAACTAATGTATTACTTAGCAAGTATGAACATGAAATACAAAATGATGGGACTGGTTTCATATTTAACGTTAGTCTTTTAATTAGTCAACAGAATATTGTTGTTAGCTAAATGTTAATAGTTTCTAATGTAGGCAGAATGCGATAAATTTTACCGAGGGACTTAAACGATAAAACGAATAATTTTACTTTACTGATACTTTATTTTATCAACATCCAAACTGATGAAGTGAATGTTAATCTAGGAGAAAACCCCACTCACAACGAAAAGAACCAGACGAAATACCTCAAGGAATTTCCCCGATGTCCTAACGATTCTGGTATACCTTTCCCACCCTGACAGCCCATTAATAATTGTTTCTACATTAGACACAATAACAGAGGGTGGAGTCAGTTAATTACATCAACCCTAATATTTATCGATTACAGTGGGTTGAAAAGCAAAGTTAATCTGGGCGGAATTTGAATTGTTTTCACTTAAAACCTGTCGATAATATATGTCATTTAGTAAACCATATACTATTCTAAAAGTATATTCTTACATTTCGTCAACAGAGTGTATCTTGTTCCCTTGGCTATCTACACGGGATATGGAAACCTTTCGGTAATTTAATTTTTATATCACTATTTACACTCATATTAATTTTGCGAATTTCCCCTGAAGACAAAAATATATTAAACTTTTAGCTTAACGATTTTTCATTTCAGGTACAGCTTTTGCAATTTTGTGTTATCGATCTCTACAGACATAAGTAATGTTGACGTCGGTAAATTTCGAATAGAGAACGTAAAATACCAACTCACCAGCATCATCCATTTCCAGCTCTTTCGCTACAAACGCAGCATCTCTCACGAATTGATCCATGATTATATAATGCATTAAAGCGGTTTAGTTGGAATGATATGGATATTAGAGAGATCAAATATACTCCAGGCGTTACAATCCAATGTTTTATTGATATATATATATATATATAAATTTCGATGTTGCACAGGATTTGTAATAATTCTATTTTGCTGGACCTTATATTTCTATCCTTACATATTTAACAAGTGTATGTACGTTTCTTCATTGACTCAAAATTGAGGTTTTATTTGAGTATATATTCATATATGTATAGATATAGATATTACATGCATACACATACACACGCACAAATATACCTATGTATAAACATACAAACACACATATCCCTCTCTCTTTCTCACTCTCTCCCAATATATATATATAGGCATACATACATACATACATACTTACATACAGATTTATATGTTTATGTACGTGCGTGCGAGATGGTGTGTAGATACGCGTACATGGAAGCATGATTTTATGAGTGAATGTGGGTAAAGGTCAAATGTGAACAAGTTACATTGTTTTCATTTGTCCAATCCGTCGCTTTATAGATTTCGTAGTAATATAACTTATGATACTTGGTTCATATCCGATATTATTAGCACGTGTAAATTGTAGTTTTCTCAAGATTTGTACTTAACTACAAAACAAAACACAACGAAGAAAGAAAACATATAAATTTTGGATATAGGGTGGGAAATATTCACTTTCAATCTAGGACCGAATCGATGTATGTTGTGGTTGGACTGGATAAATAAGTTATAGGAAAAATATTAGATGTAATAGTTTTGGACAGTAACGAAATAATTTCATTTCAGAAAATTTAAACGAAGTCCTGTTAATGTTAATATCTCGATAGAGTAAATGCAACGAAAGGGATGTACATAATTAATTTATACAGGCATAAATTGAAACATATATGTATATGCGAGTATGTATAAACATACATACGTATACATACATGTATATATATATATATATATATATATAGAGAGAGAGAGAGAGAGAGAGAGAGAGAGAGA
>NC_068988.1:25982130-25991341 GCF_001194135.2 Octopus bimaculoides
TATATATATATATATATGGAAATCTATTTTCAATAAACTTGAAAGCCTGTTGGCATCATTCGTTCGTTGTCTTTCAGAATCTTGTTTTCATACGCATTCAATTGTGTCTCTTATAAAGTTACAATACCTCAGTAGGGACTTGATTTCAATGGAAAATGAACTACGTTGATAATCTCGATATCACGCAAACAACTGTGTTGACTGCCGATTTCACTTTAATGAAATATCCCTTATCTCAATATATTGAAATTTACAAAGGCAGCGAGCTGTCAGGATCGTTAACACGCTGGGTAAAACCTTTAGCGACATTTTGTCTGTTATTATGTTTTGAGTTCGAATTCCATGAAAGTAGACTTTGCCTTTCATCATTATGGATTCGATGAAATAGGTAACAGTTGAGCACTGAGGTAGTTGTTATCGACTTACCTCTCTCTTGAAAGTGTTGCCAATCGATACATAGAAATTTTCATAGAAAACACAGATACCATATTTATTTTGAATGAGAGGTAGTAAAATTTATGACCAAGATTGACAACATTTCACTACCTCAGTAACAAATTGTAACATTAAGACATAGCATAATACAAAAGCAAACTGGAAAACCCTTCAGTCTCTAGTTAGTATATTTTTTGCTACTTTAACGGAGCGTACATTGATAAAACATAGATTTCTCTTGCAAAGACTTTTCATTTCTTAGTGGACGCAGAAAACATATCACTCACACCTTCAGTTATTTACAGATCAGATATGTACAACATCTGTTCTTTTTTTATTCATCCAACTCAACCTACAACATCGTTGGCCCAAAGACAAAATAAAAACAAACATTCATTTTCACAATACAGGTGAAACAATATAGCATAATTACAGATCTCATTATCAGTTACAGATTACCTAAATTAAAAGTTGGATAAACTTTGTTTCCTCCAAGTGAAAACATCTGGCGTCTCACATTATGAGCATACGCCATGGAATTTCCAAATGAGCCTGCTATACTGTTTAAAGTGAACATTCCACCTATTTGTACACCGTCTTGTATATACTTGTATTTATCTCACAGTATTGCGTTCGGAGCGACGAAAAATACCAACGTAATCACAACAAAGTTGGATACAAGTCAATCAAGCTATAGTGTGTTTTTATATTCATATATTATTTGTTATACAGTTATAAACTATATGCTATATATTATAAATCTTTATGTATTCCATTAACCTGTGTAGACAGACCATACAATTGTAGATTTTTAACCAAGTAATATGTACTAACAAAGTATGCAATACGAACTTATACAATAAGTATTGAAATTAATGTTGAATTTTCAATGTAATCTTGGAGTGTTTTCGTGTGTTCGACTTAACGAAGCGTGTATGGAAGTCTGGATCTGCCTGCATGTCTGTCCACACTTCTCAATGTCAAGTATTCCATAAGGTCCGCAAATCTAACGGAGGCCTGAAAAGACATTTTAATATCCACAAAAATCAGAACTTTACTGCAGGTCTTGGTGGTCCAAATCGGATGTGCATCTATGTGGGTGTCTTTTCAAAACATTGTCTGGTTTAAAAAGCCACACCAAATGCCCTGATGGTTTTAAAGTGTAGGTACAGGAGGTGGTCAGACTTTGCATAAGGAGTAGAGAGCGACCATATATATTTATGTATGTGTGTGAGTGTGTGTGTATTTGTGTCAGTGTCTGTGCCGCCATTATTGTTGACAATCGGTGTTGGTGTGTTTTCGTACCGTAACTCAGTGGTTCGGCTAAAGGGTCTAATAGAATAAGTACCAGGCTTCGGATATAAGTCGGCGTGGGGGGTTGTTGATTTGTTCGACTACAAAATCGCTTCAAAGTGGTGCTACAGCATGGTCGCAGTCAAGTGACTAAACCAAATAAAAGTGCAAAAGAATAATCTTTCCAGTCATCACTAAATTCACCAAACCTTCTTTTCTTATCACATGACTAAGAATTCTCACGATTTCTACGTGGCCCTTATCCCATGAAGCATTTTCATATTTACCGCAACCCGGCTCATCACTTCTTAATTAGATACCTTGTCCGTGCTATCCTCAATATTCTTTCTAAGAACCACGTTTGGCAGCTCTCCAAGCCATTTCCTATTAGTAATGTCTCATTCTCATACATTAACACATGGTAGGTATAACAGTCCAATAAGCGGTTCCTAGTTTTGATATTGAGAGTACAGTCTCTGAAGATGTTATACAATTTCGAGAATGTGGATTTTGCTAGCTCTATTCATCTGTTGATCTCCTTCACACATCTTGTGTCTTTCGCTAATCTGTTTACCGATGAAGTTTAGCATTCCGACAACAGATTATTTAATATAAACAAAATTTCTCAACAAGTTTTGCACGTCAACAACTGTTTCAAGTAGAACTGAAGATAAAAATATCTCTTGACGTGATTCCTGCAGCACATAGACCAACAGCTTAAACAACATTTTACAAATAATACACCATATCAACGTTTCAAAAAATTCATCTTAATGTATTTTACGAACTAAATTTAATACCACCATATTAAGTGTCTCAATAGCCGATAGGATGACATTCTGCCATTGCCGCCGTCTTTGAGGTTTTCGTCATCGTCATCATCATCAAGATCATTATCATCATCATTTTCATCAACATCAGCACCACCACTACCACTACCACTACCACTGGTTATGGTATTTCAAGTATTTCTATTGTATATGGAAGTTTAATTATTATAAATTTTAAATATGTTGTGCACGTTGCATCAGTTACAAGATTATGCATGTGTGTGTATATGTGTGTGAGGCAGATAATGAAAGCGACAGACAGACAGACAGACAGACAGACAGACAGTCAGACAGACAGTCAGACAGACAGTCAGACAGACAGTCAGACAGACAGCCAGACAGACAGTCAGACAGACAGTCAGACAGACAGTCAGACAGACCGTCAGACAGTCAGACAGACAGACAGTCAGACAGACAGACAGTCAGACAGACAGACAGTCAGACAGAGACAGTGCCCTTTTTTGTATGTGCGCACAACGTAATCTGTAAGTCGAAGAAACTGATGCGGGTATAAGTTTTCGCTCAACAAAATTACCTGCTCCTGAATCAAAGTGTAATTGGTTGAGCGTTGCGCAGACATGTGTGCCCTTAACTCAATCACCAGGCACAAAAAACGTGATATTAAGTGACATGTTTGTACTTCTTGCACTCCAGATACGTTCCACTGGAAGAGCTTCCGTGCAGTTTCTATTCACACGTTTCCACTCACAGCGTATTTAATCTTCAGTTGGACGTCGAAAGTGAGAGCAAGCCTAAATTTCACGTAGTTGAACGGAAAAAGGGACTCCGTTATTGCGAAGTGAATTTCTTAACTACTCGACTCACTGTCCCCACAAGTACGGTGTAAACAATGTATATAAAAAGCATTTTACATCATACATATATTTTTATAACTTTTATTTCTTTCAACTATATCAAATAGGTATGATGTAAATAAGGTTTTACGCAACATTTTACATCAAAATTGTAAAGAAATCATCTCATAAAATGTTTACACATTAATACGAACGCCATCATAAAATATTTATAAGTCAACTAAGATTTTTCATATGTTCATTTTATATTTTCATCCCATCTTATATACGTGTGTGTGTATGTGTGTATGTATAAATCATTACAAACTATTTTATCTACATTTACTGCGCACAAAAACATATATATTCGCTATATGTAGCTTGTTGAATGTAGTGTGTCTCGGTGTGATTTTTCTAGTGTTTTTATACATCATAAAATAAATACAAGCATTATATGTCCTGGTTTTATGTTTTGTTTTTAAATTATATACTATATAGCAGCGGCGTATCACCAAATTGATAATTTTTCAATATAAAACTTATGTTTTGGTACTATATCAATTTTTAAAAATTAATAGTAGCCAATAAGTAACTCTCAACAAAATAAATCCTCGGTTGCTTGATTAATATTCTGTCCGTCTCATTTGCACCATCATCAATGCCATGCCCACGTTACCCCAGGTCTATCTCATTTTGTTATTAGTATGTATTAAACTGTTATAGCGTCAATAAGGTTAGGCCGAGATTTTTGTATTCTTTAGCAAATCTGATCAACAGAGGTTCGTTTCATCAATATGGGGTTTTACATGAGTTCGTCTTCCCTGATAATATTCCATCATGCGTAAGGGCAGATGTATTTTACATATTTGTAATATAATAATATAGATGCATCTGATTCGTACACATAGGAGGATAAAGTTATTTCCGTCACGTGCTTGTTGTTTTATATTCAATTACTCACCCTTTCAAATGACGAGTGACTCTTCCTCTTTCTGTGATCATGTCCGTCGTTGGGTTTGCTGTCACCTCTGATTGCATTATTTTGATATGGAAAGTACCTTGTATGTCTTAGTTGCTGCGCTAACATTTAAGTGAAATTGTGTGGTTACGCCGCCAAAAGCGTTTACCAGTCTGCCTGTTCATTGCTCTACTGGAAACGAGATTGAAATAACCAGCTAACCGCATTGGTCTCACTAACCTATATTTGCTTACTCTCTCTTAGGTTGCAAATACATCTTACGATCCGTGTTAACATATATTTAACTTCCATTTAGCTTTAGGCAGGTTCCTGCTCTTGAGAATATCTAGCAAATGAAATGACAATAAATTTAGAGGTAGCATGCAATAATTCATGGTCTCAGTTTAAAAATCAAACTGTTAGGAATTGGAATTCTTGTGAGTAATACGAGCTACGAATCCATCTTTTGTATGATGCAATTTACTAAGCGCATCATTCAAATGGATCGGTATTGTTTCTGTTGGTGATGTTTTAGGAAATTATCATTGATCGAAGCATTCATCAAGAAGCTTTGTTGTACATATCAGTCTGTAGATGTAATAAATAGAATCGGTGCTGCTACTTCGTTTTGGTGCAAGCAAACAGATGACAACACCTTGAGTACAAAAAAACTGTTCCTTCTATTTGACAATGTTGTTAATAATGATTAAATCCAGTTCAAAAGGGAGGAGTAGTTCGTGTTGCCGCTCCCCTTGTGAATTGGCTTATATTATCTTTTCCCCATAGAAAGCGATAAAACCGTGTTTTACTACCAGCTCTACGGGGTATTATTTCTATACAGATTTGTATACTGCTGTAGATGTAAATTGTACAATCGAGATTGGTTTGGTATAATTTGATTAATTAGCTATAAAAAGCAGGAAATCATAGCATAGCATGACTTTCTCTTGAGAACCTATAAACATATTGTGTCTTTAATTGCAGTTAGCTCCTTGCCTAATTTTCTCATGAAAATTAGATCTCAGCACAAGTCACTTTCCCTGCACATATCGACGCACAAGTGTACACACATACGTATACATAGACAGATGTGCTTTCCATTCCGATTCACATACACACATACGCACACAGATATATGTATGTATGAGTTTGTATTGATATGTATGTTTTTATCACTGTTTATGATACTCTGCAGATATGTTAGTCAATGAAATTCTGTTACAACCAGATTTTTCCGTTTTATATTTACATTTATACATGTACTTTCATGTTTTATAACAACTTTGAGGTAAATACTGATATGGCGACGATACCTATAAGATACTAAGTTATAGATATTGTCGACCTGTCGATATTTACTTGAAGCATGTTATAAAACATGAAAGTTCTCATGCAAATATAAAAAAATAAATGCGGATATCCAGTTGTTAGACATTAATGAACTGATGTATATATATATATATGTGTGTGTGTGTGTGTGCGTGTGTGTGTGTGTGTGTGTATGTGTGTGTGTGTGTGTGTGTGTGTGTGTTTGTGTGTGTGTATGTATGTATATCCATGTATGTTTGTGAGTGCGTTATATGTTTCTGTGAATTTGATCAAAGGTTATATGGGAGAAGTTATCAACTAAAATGGCTGTATAGTTAACATAGCTACATGTTATGTTCATTTCACTTTGGTAATCCGAATTCACTAAATATGAAAAAACAAATCCTTTGAATATCTTAATGTCTTTATCTAAGTAACTGTAACCATCGCACAGATATGTTTATCTGTAAAAGTCTAAATTTAAATTTCTAAATACCGTTCAGCACTCTTACTCGCTTTCCCCAATACCATATTCATGTCAGGGTTTCAAAATTATATTCTATGAATCTTTCAAACTCGTTACTCTTTATTGGCGGCGGAAACAGTTTCAGTGTTTGAAACAACTGCGCGTGTCTTGTTGTGATATGCAATAACTCCCCCGTCCAAGTACATAACCATCATTTTAACATCCAGTATCGATATATTTGTAGCAAAAATAACCTAGCAACTCGTAAATAATTTTCGTAAACATTCAATAGGGACAGTGTGTCAATAGAATGAATGCAGTATTCAATATGTCGACACACTCCTCGCACTGAGTGGCCACGAAATTGGTTTCGAAGTTGCCAGATATTACTTGTGCATGAAGCTTAATTTGACTTCATGAAAGGATAGAATAATGTAAGTCTTTGCCCTATGTGTTCTACAACTAGCAGTGAAATTCCCTTAAATCACATGCTACTCCATAAAAACGGACTGGATCGTATATTCTTAAATATAACGCTTGGACAATTGTTTTGAGAATGATTATATAGCCTTTGAGCATTTAACTCTTAACTGAAACCTCAACTTACGCTTAACTGAAATAAAAAATGCCGGAGGACTTCGTCATTATTTAATAACATCACGGCATAAATGCACTCAAGAACATCTGGTCAGCATCGCAGTTCCAAATCATCTGACCTATATTGCTTAAAGTCCGATTCATCGCCACTTCCTACTAAATTATATATGCTTCACAGATGCAAGTTAGGCTTGTATCTAATGATACTTCGAGCAATCGGATGAACTTTCAACTAATCAATGAAAACCTGGTTAAACATTTTTCAGTCGCAAATTATGCAAAGGCGTCGGTCATATCGAAGACATAGAAATATAGGGAAAAGGACCTATGGACCGGCTGGAGGTACTGGATACACAAGAATGTGAAAACTACAAAGAAGCACATTAATGAATACGGTTTCCTTCGACGGCTTTTATATAGAGTACTCAAGAAGCACTTAAGTCTCATAGAATTCTAAAATGACGGATGTAGCCAACAGATACAAAACACTTGACTTAAGATTGTACGAGAATTATCAAAAGTAAATACCGATATGCTTCTTAAAATCTACCTGATGCACCACATTATGGGTGTGTTGGAGCCGTCTTAATGAAGATGTTATGGAAAACTGACATACAAAGATATCCAGTTACGATGAGGTTGTCGTGTTTAGGATCAGGGAATGAGATTTCAATACATTTACGATTTTGATGTTGCGAAATACATACCTACGGACAGAACATAAAGTTTAATAATTAAAGATTGTAACCTATTGATGATAAGTTAGTTGATCGTTGGGAGATCCTGACCAAAGGTAGATATATTTTCGTCGTTTCAATAAGTTTTCACCAGTTATTGTGCATCAAACTCTATGACGATAGTATAGTCATGGTGGTGGTGAGTGTAGTAGTAGTAGTAGTAGTAGTAGTGATAGCAACAGGCGCAGTATTTGACTGCTTCTACTACAAACGAGTGCCTATAATTAGCGTTAACTTTATCAATTATGGTATCTAATATAGAGCATTAATTTTTTCGGTGCGTATCAGTGTATCATATAAGAATAGTAAAGTGAAATAGGGTGGGGTGTAATGTAATCTTGTAATCCTCCTCATTTGCCCACGTATAATAACTGAAAATTACAGACGCAATGAGGATAAACGATGTTAACATTAACGATTCAGTCAATAAAAAACAATCTAATTGAAATAATGATTCGTTGAGAAATTTACAGTATTAAATCCTTCTTATCAGACCTTGTCAGCAAATCTTAAAGGTCACAGGATTTACTGAAACATTGATGAGAAAATCACTGAGTATTTATACACTATTGTACATGGCTGTTAAGTTTCATGTCAGTTTTCTACACTATTACTACACTACGGGCAATAATAAAGGTTTTGCGTCACCGAGGTCTAACCAGACCAAAATATACCTGGGTTTGCTTCTTGTATAGTTGAAATGATACAATTAAAGTCAGTCATTGAGAGCTAATTTTGCCGTATTTTCCCTCAGTGCATAATTCTATAATATTGAAATTTCTGACTCACAATGCATTACATATATTTACAGGAAGATGTTCATTGCTTCTCATGAATCGGGTTTGTTTCTTAGAAGACATTTTCTCACTGATACATAATATGTTTGATATTGACATTTATCATTTTGTTTGTGTCTGTGAAGGAGCGAAGTGAGACGGCAGGGCGGATAGGCAGGAGCGGAGGATTTGAGATGTCAGTGCCGGAAGAGAAGGAGGAAGGGTGAGGTCTGCATTGGAAGGGAATGATGAAGTGACGTCATGTCAAGGAACAAGAGATTCAAGTTGTATCTCTTTCTTCGTCAGATATCCGGTCCGAACGACTGTGTGAAACCAATTTATGGCCATTGAAGGTAATAAAAATAAACTAACAAATAATGCTCTCGGATGTACCCATTGTCCAAAACACACGTTTCTCTGGTTAAAATAAGTTATAAATCACAGTATGATCGGGTATTATAGTATATGATAGTATAATATTAGGTCTTAAGGCAGGCCATATCAATGTATAATTTACCATTAGCAGTTGTGATTATTTTCTAAAATTTCTAGAGATAATATAATATAGATTTCCATTGTAATATGTGATTGTTTATAATTAATTAATAATATCATGAGGGGTTTTCTCCCTTTGAGGGACCTTTATTTAAGGAGGAATTTATTTATGGAGTTATTTAAGGAGAAATTTGAATATAAACTAGACTTATAGACGATGTTTTTGGTGTTTACTTTTTGTTCGTTACCTTTTACCCTAAAGATGTGTAAGGTAAATTATATATCTGACTTGAATTTGACTGTTAAATATAGCCTTATACAGAAATGTTGACATAGGAATAAATTTCAATAATAATGAATATCAGCGTTACAACTCTCTTTTAACTTTTAAATTTGATATATAACCAAGGAGATCGATCCTTAAGGAGTCTACTTTAGACCTTTGGGGAGAAATCTCTTGCTATATTGGTAGCAATTACATGCTTTTCTCATCAACACATAGTGGAGATATCGTCATATGAA
>NC_068988.1:25991436-25992019 GCF_001194135.2 Octopus bimaculoides
TATATATATATATATACATAATAAATGTATATGTGTGTCTGTGTAGGAAGATATATATATGTATATAAGTACAAACATTTACAAATATATATATATATATATACGTGTGTGTGTGCGTACGCCTCTGTGAATGTGTGTATGTGTGTGTGAGAGTATGTGTGTATGCATTATGTATGTATGTATGTATGTATGTATGTATGTATGTATATTCCAATATTTCCTTATCAATTAATAAAGAATTATGTTCTTAAGGAAATATAATTAAATGTGTCTTTGAGAGAGTTAAGCTCCTTCTTTTATTATATTCATTCATATACTCGATAAAAATTTTATATTAGTCTGATGCAACGACATTGTCTTGTATTTCGATTAATCCAACGTTAAATTAAATTAAATCCAAGTATATACATAAAATATTTTCAAATTGTCTTGTTTTCCTTCGTTTCTATTTGGAGATTAACTATTTTTACATGCAGTTCAAAACGAATATTACAAATTTCAAAAGCTAACTATTTTTGTTCTTAAACATTACCAAGAATTCCAAATGTTGTTATTGAAAACATTGAAATAGATCGGAAGAGCG
>NC_068988.1:25992689-25993598 GCF_001194135.2 Octopus bimaculoides
ATATATATATATATATATATATATATACATATGTGTGTGTGTGTGTTTGTTTGTGTGGTGGGCTGTGTGGTAATAAGCTTTCTTCCCAACCACATGGTTCCAAGTTAAGTCTCACTACGTGGCACTTTAGGCAAATGTCTTCTGTTATAGCCTCAGGTGGAGCAAAGTGTTGTGAGTGGATTTGGTAGACGGAAACTAAAAGAAACCCTTGCATAATATTTATGTATATCAATATATGTGTGTATGTGCATGTGTGTGTGTCTTTTATCCTGTGTTTATCCCAACCCCAAACCGTTTGACAATAGGTGTTGGTGTGTTTGCGTCCCGTAACTTAACGGTGCGGAAAGGAACCTATAAAATAAGCACCATGCTTAATAAAGAAGTACTGGAGTGGATTCTTTTATTTGTTCAACTAAAATGTCAAGGTGATGCCCCAACCGGCATTAAATTAATGATTGAAATAAAAGATAAAAGATAAAAGATAAAAGCATAGTAGTCCTGATTTTTGCGTAGTTATTCCACAGAAGATCATAAAATACACACGAATGAGCTCCTAAAATTGGTTTAAGTAAAACAATGGCTTGTTTACTTTATTTACGAAAGTTCTCCTTCTCAAATTGTATGCAATATATAATGCATTAAACATAACTGTAAATATGTAAATAGGAAATCAAATTTTAAGAGTTATCCAAGCAGGAATGGAAGTATTTACTTTGAATGATGACGTTATTGACTGTGTATGTTAAAAGTCGGTAATCTACTACTTTTAAATACATGATTTACATGACAGAATAGAAAAGCAATAACAGAAATATGAATTTGTTGTTGCTATTTATATTCCATACAGTCAGTAACAAATTATTCAATTCTTTAATAATATATATATATATATATATACATATATATATA
>NC_068988.1:25993767-25996847 GCF_001194135.2 Octopus bimaculoides
TATATATATATATATATATATCGTTACCTTATATTTACATTAAATATTTTTTCTTTTACCTACGTCTGGTTAGTCACAATGTCGTGACTAATTCCTGACTCAATGAAAGATATTTAGAACTAATATCTATGATAAAAGAAAACATGAATTCTTCAGCAAAGTGCCTAGTTTATATTTTTACTTCTGAAGATAGACATGTGTCATGAAAGTTATATAAATGCCGAGCAGGTGAAACA
The DNA here is from genome assembly GCF_001194135.2 of Octopus bimaculoides. Taxonomy (NCBI): domain Eukaryota; kingdom Metazoa; phylum Mollusca; class Cephalopoda; order Octopoda; family Octopodidae; genus Octopus; species Octopus bimaculoides. The sequence goes on from NC_068988.1 coordinate 25,994,004, forward strand.
AATCTCAGTCAATTCATGATATTTCAATAGACATAACAATTATGTGACGTTTATTCAATGTTTATATTGTTAGGAATCGCTATGAAATATTTACCGATTTTCAAACTTTTACAGTGTTATACATGAGTTTAGAAGTTTGAACCACTTGCTGTATTCTACCTTGTGATTCTTAACAAAATGTTCATCTATATTGCATTTTCCGCCATCATACGGGGTATAGAATCTGTTATTTTGAATTTTGCTCTTTCTCAAACTATTGTGTTGAGTGAAAAGTTTTGCAATATTACGGTAACTTATTTGCTTTATTCGCCAAGTTACAAAAAAAAAAGAAGAAGAAAACGCAGTCTAGCACTCAAAGTAGAGGTCAACGTGCTGCACTGTCTGAAGCCTCCTTTCTGTTAGTTCTTCGATCCCATGTTGATACCAGTTCATTATTGACATACTAAGAACTCCTTCACTGAATAATTCACCTTCTCTTGGCCGATAAAGTGTTGTGTGTCTAATTGTATAGATACACTTATCTATTTGTATGTATGTATGTATATATGTATGTATGTATATATGTATGTATATATGTATGTATGTATCTATGTATGCATTTAACCGGTGTTCTAACGATTCTACCAGCTTGGCACACTAAATTGTGATATCTATATTAATAACAGTAAGATGCAACTGTGCTTAATATGACTCTCAAAATGTCCATGGGCCACGAGGCTTGAATACTGCAAACCCAACTGTCCCGGTATTAATTAGAAATTTCGTTATAATTTAGTTGTCAGTCAGGATAACTTGTATCATTCGGAAGATGGAACGCCTCACAAATGATTTTCCAACATTGTGCAGCAGCTTGTGAGAGAGTGAAATTCACAATAAGGAAGTCAAAAGGAACTGGCGAGGTCAGAGGTCTAGAGAAATATTCTTCAATGATATGTAAGATGTCCACAGAGAACCACTGTATACTCTTCATCTAAACCTCTACATATTTTTGGCGTATTCCTTAAAGTGAGGTTCACTTAAGTATGTTTGCACTACGAATATTTATTCACAGAACTTAAGAATTTCATACGCATGGTGACAAACGCAATTTTTATGATGCATTAAAGACACTTTTTGTCCAGTAATCATTCTGATTTTGCATAAAAATATATGATCGTTCAAAACCCTTTCGTGTTGTTGAAGCCGGTACTGTTTAAAATAAATTAAAGCTTTAAAAATGTATAAATAATCTTCTTGGTCGGATGGTATGAATATTAGAAAATATCACAACTGAGGTACAGTGACACTGGAAAAGCAGGTTGTTGATATAATTTTTAACAAGCATATTCATCACAAATATTTGGGCCAACGTAAAAATCTGCTTGTTGAATTTGTGAAACAAACGAGTACAGTTCTCTCTGTAAACAGGGAAATTCTATGCAGTGTTTTAGACACTTTGCTTGTCCCTGCAATTTGAAGTTTAGTTAGAAATAATTCCACAAAAGTACATGCACTCCAAATAAGAACAGAAAACTTGGTTGAACAGAGCTGACACAATTTAGGCACGCTGTGCGCCATTTCCTATGCTGTTTAGCACCTCTTTATTTAGTATATTTCTTGTCTGGAACGCAGTATTAACTATAAATTTTGGATTTGATGGGAACTTTTTCGATATTTAGGTGCTATCATAACTAATATGAAATCTAAACAATTTATCCTGTTTAAATATTTCGATGAAGAATAATATCCGTTCGCTTATATAAATGGTCGCAGCGGCAAAATATTTTTAGGCTTTAAACGGACATAGTATCAGTGATAAAACATTATGGCAAATATCTGCAAAATATCAACAAAATAGTTGTTTAGAAAAGGATTATACAAGAATTGTATAAACTAAAACACTACCAAATACATCCACTAGAAAAATAACAAAACAACAAAATCTACAAAGACTTAATCGATATAAAATTAATGTAATCTGGACAGAAAAGCTCTTGGGAAAATTACTATTCAGAACTCAATAATATGTTCTTAGCTTAATTATGTTTTGATCTCATTAAATAAATAATATACAAAATATTCATATGACGATAAATTCCGGAAGGATGCCAAACAAAAATGGACAATGAGAAAATAATTAATTTCATGATTTCATCTTATTCAAAATTAAATTAACACAATAAATTATGTCTGAAAATTATTATTATTATTATTATTATTATTATTATTATTATTATTATTATTATTATTATTATTATTATTATTATTGTTGTTGTTGTTGTTGCTGTTGTTGTTATTATTATTATTTTGTAAACGACGCTGAAAGTGTGAAAGGTGCAAATATTTGTAGAGATCCTCTAGAGGGTGTGATAAGTGCAGTAAATTGTTTGGTTCAATCAAATAGAGTAATTATAGCATATCATCTAAAAAAATTAATCTAGCCAACATTATCTACGAAATATTTACCCAGCTATAATAGTCATGAACTAGCTGGTATTGAAGAGATGCTGAAACTCATCATATACGCAGTGTTAAAACGAATACCTACTTGACAAGTTCTTGTTTACAAATGTATTATTGAGATGTGATAGCACGAATACAGATCAGAAAAAACAAGAGTCGACTATGCACCTGGTCCATCCATAGCTTTTATAAATACCGGATGCATTTAAACAATGAAATGTTTTGGTTTAATTGCCCGCATACAGATAAACATCCACACACATACATATGATTCTATAAACAAATACACGCATACATACATATATACATACATACATATATATAGGTATATATACTCATGTATGTGCGTCTCTCTCTCTCTCTCTCTCTCTCCCTCTCTGTATATATATATATATATATATA
>NC_068988.1:25997250-26000132 GCF_001194135.2 Octopus bimaculoides
CTCTATTTAACCATGTCACATCGTCTCCAATGAAGGGATATCCCTAATATCCTAGAAACAGCTGCAAGACTTACAATCTCTTTATAAATGCTCTGAAAATTCCACACAATCTTGACTTTGTTGTCTCATTTTATCTAACACACACATAGATAGATATACATATCTATACATAATGCGTATATATATATATATGTGTGTGTGTGTGTGTGTGTGTGTGTGTGTGTGTGTGTGTCTATAGTAGCTTGATATGCTACAATTCCTTAAAAGAATATACGTGCTCATGTTTTGGGTGCGCGTGTTTGTAGTACGTAATTCCTAAAGGAAATCTTAATATTGTAAATAAAGGGTCATACGTCAGGCTATGCATGATATAATTTTTAAAAATAGCATCTAGATTTCCCCGATTTTAATTTGTTTAAGCCGGCTCCTATAGTTGTTATGGGTACCAGGCCTCTCATGTCATGCGATTTGATTCTACTGGAAGAGTCCGGTCACCGTATGAGAATCATTTTGTACTAGATATGTTACAGGTACATATGAAACAAGTCATGTAATTATGACGTTAGTGAGATGTAGTAATCGAAATTTCATTAGGGTTAAATTGAAAACCCAAAGCTCAGGTGGTAAATGGTTGTTATGGCTAATTGATTTGAGGAAAGCTCATTTCATAGATCAACCTATTTACATATTACAACATTATTTCCATTACATAAGGCGGTGAACTGGCAGAGTTTATACTTACCCGGGCATTTCTTTTGACTTTACGATCTGAGTTCAAATTCCGTCGAGGAAAACTTTGCCTTTCATCATTTTAAAATCGATAAAATAACTACCAGTCCATGTAATCAACTTACGCCCTTTTCAAACATGCTCGTGCAAAAATTCGATATTATTTCCATCTCATGTAGGCAAATGAGATCTGAAGCAGCCGCACAAATATCGTGATTCAGTAGTGAAATAGGCCTTTAATAATCTCATGTGGATCTGAAGTGAAGCGAGATATTTCCTAATGGAGTTCTGGTTAAACGAGAATGGATCGACAATCCTTGTTCAGGTGCTTGACACGGAGATGCAGAACGATAACAATGACAACTTCAGTGTCTTAGAGTTGAATCACGCAGCGTTTTTTTTTTCCGGCATATATTGATTTCCAACTTTCATATAGCGATGGGTTTGGAACATCTATAGAAAACTAATATCATGAAAAGAAGCGACATTTAGACAAATCAAACAACGAATTCCACTAACGCCAAGAGATGAAATGTGAATTCAACACTGGAACAATTGGAATTCAGAAAACGTGCTGCAATGAGCTAAAATACATCTACATAATACTGCCATTGCTGCCTTGCATGTTACGATATTATAGAGGTAGGTCAAGGAAGAGTTAGAGAAAAAGAATGAGAGAGTGTTGTTTGCCGAAGGGGAATGTAGGAACAGTGAATGATTGAGCAGTGGAGCCGATGTAATTTACTTACTCCTCCCAAAAATGCTGGCCATGTGTGAAAATCTGAAACCAATGTTAATGTCTACATCAAGCAGCGAGCTGGCAGAATCGTTTGCATGCCGGACATTTCATTCGTCTTTATGTTCAGATAATATTATTTGCTTAGCGGCAATTTGTCATTCTTTACGTTCTGGTTACAAATTCCATCGTGGTCGACTTTGCTTTTATCGTTTTGGCGGGGTTGGTAAAATAAGCACCAGTTGAACTCTGGAGTCAATATAATCGACTTACCCTTCCCCCGAAATTGGTAGAAATTGTAGAAATTTCAAATCAATATTAAAATATATGAGCAATTTGCATCTCTTAAAAGGTAGACAATACTTCAAACGAAAATCATTCTTTCATGTAATGCATATCATTATTAACATTGTACCTATAGCTATTGTTAACACACCTGATATTATTTATATCAGATTCTATCTAAAGTACGAATTATGATATTTTTCAAGTATGACTTACGTCATCATTCCTCTATATCTATGCAAACAATTTTATTTTCGAAACTCTATTGCGAAGAAATTTCTGAACATAATTACGTACTACATTTTCAGCGCTTAAGATTTTTTGCTTAAATCTTTATGAAGTATTTAGTTGATGTATCACTATCGTATATGTTTAAGTTTGGCGATGTTCTCGAAATCAATAATAAAATACAAAACCATATTATGTATCTTCGTATAAGTGTTATGTTTATTAGTATTCGCCAACGTATTTCAATTTACAATAATAATTGCTTTTGACATTTTAAGCAATTCCGTCCACTCTAAGATATCGTTTATATGGTAAATAGTTAGTCCCAAGAGATAAACACTTATTTCTCAATGAGGATGTTTGTGTTAAAGCGTTCAGTAGATTTCTCTTTCGTTTTTTTTTTTTTGTGTGTGTATGTGTTTTGACGCCTAATTACTACAGCGCTGTTTTGCGGCCGATAAACACCTCATTCTCTGCCAAACGAATCATCACGTTTATAAATGTCTACGATGAAATAGATTTTCTAAAAAGGAACTGAGAAAGAAAAAAATACAGCAATATAGAGAGACAAAGAAAAATAAGAAGAGAGAACATTAAGAAAAATATTTGAATAACTTCTTCGAAATGTTCTCTTTCTGCTTCAATATCTTAGTTTTTTTTTTTATTTTAGTCATAGAATTTCATATATATAAAAGCCGACTGGAAGACTATTATATTTGAAAATATAGAAACATCCCTTGGCAATAAGAACAGTGGAAATAATCCCAACTACATTGACATATTACAGACTAGACACATATATACAAAACACATAAGATCACATGCATATATGCAAAAACACAATACTATGCCACACGCAAATACTCATACATACATTCACAAAATAAGAAATATATATATACTG
>NC_068988.1:26000142-26005475 GCF_001194135.2 Octopus bimaculoides
TATATATATATATATATATATATATATATATATATATATGCTTGCATGAATTTATATATACATACATGCGCGCAACACTCATATACATATACATATACATACAATTATATATATATACACGTTGTGTGAATAAACACGGAAGAACCTACACAAAAGTATGCGGTAGCTAGCTTTCTGTATTTATTAAACATATTCCCTTTGGAATTTTGATTTGAAATATGTCTTTTCTACAGAACATCTAAATGCCAAGACATACATTAACAAGACAGCACGAAAGCCACAGAAGGATTGTAATTCTGACTTTCTAAATTGCATAGCTAGTCCTCTCAAGAATTACCGTAATTTATGCTGTATATTATTGTAAGATTTTAATGGTTTTTTATCATTGCACGGCTGTTATGCTCGCTCACGCCCTGCAGAAAATTTCTCCATTATATCTAACTTTGTTCTTTGATAATATATTCCTCTAGTCGGCCGTATAACTGGGAAAGACAAAGTTAACCTTCTCAGAACAGAACTAGATTGTGGAAGAGCAAAACTCCAAAAACTAGTTTAGAGAGATGGACCATTTTTTTCGATCACAAGTCAAGTTACACATTTAATCACTATAGATTTCCCGACAATTTCTTCTGGTGAATTTCTCTCACCAATGATTTAAAAGAAGGTACTTTGTCAATGTATTATGCATATATAACTTGAATTTCTAACCTTTGTAATGATGGCTGAATTTGCAACAAAGAACTGCTTCGTACATAAGTTGAGAATTTATTGGATTAAATACATAGAAAATGTCTATGTTTTTGGATGGATAACTAGTTAAGGTTTTTTTGATGATTCTCTATTAAGTAATATACTTTCGCCCTCATGTTTATTCTACTGCTATTTTTGTAATTACCTCCCTGGGTAGATATAGTGTATTAAGGAAAGCAACTAAGAATAGCATTGAGATAATGCGAGAGTGAGAAATACTGATATGGAAAAAGGGGACAAGATTGAGGTAGAGGAGATAGACGTGTGTTACAGTTATTCTGGTGGTCACGGTTGTGCCCCAGCCAATATGTATATATATTTACTGTCACACCTAGAATACTTCTTCCACCTTTGTCTACCCATGAAAAGAAACAAAATGGGAATAGACTTACCCCACACTGCATTCGCTAAAACAATTAAGTGCATGACTGATCATGGTTATTGAGACTGCATTGAAACATTTAAACGTCATTCCCTCCAGCGCCGTCGTGGCCACTACATCATTTGCACAATGTGGAGAATAAACCACCATCAAACGATTTTAATATTAGATTCAGAATTCTCCCAAGGCTAGGCACACGTGGCATATATCTCGTACACAATACAGCATCACAATACATAAATACACAGCAACAAAACTTCTTTTCATCAACAGGCCTTGCTCTATTTAACATTGTCCCAAAACAAATCAAAGGAGAAAAACGCCCCATCAACCTGAAACGAAATATGGACTCATTTTTCAAGAGATGGCAAATAAATAACCAATACAACACCTCTCTACTTGAATGAGCCATGATACCACACAATGTCATTAGAAATGGCTTTGTAAATTCTAATTAGGTGGAGCCATTAAGCTAGACATCGGCTCAGCCAATGTTTGGCCGAAACATACGTAACTTTTCTAAGTTACACACACGCACATACACACACATACCGCACGTACAGGTGCATACACACACATATGTATATACAGAGAAAGAGAGATAGATGCAGACATATATATATGTGTGCGTGGCAGTTGGATACACACATGTGACAGAATTTAAACGTCACAGCAACATACTTTCTACAAATTCCATAAAACATGCAAAGTAGTAATTTAAAACGTTATGTTTAGTATATTTAACAAACTTTATGCTAGATATCACATCACTGCCTAATGCATGACTTTTCATAACATATGCTGGGAACTTATCGCTAATTTTCATAGAGTAATCTTTCTAAATTTTACTATTAATTAGCAACATGATTTCTCTTGTACTGGAATGTGATGTTTCTGAGCGGAGCATGCGGTAATAAGGCGCCATTTAAAATACCTTCGAGGAATTTAAAATACCTTTGAAATGTTGCTAAAACGATCACGAGATCAAGACATAATGGGTTTTCATTAAAAGTGTTTTAAAAGCTATCAATTCCTTACACATTAGATTCGCTTTTATGAGGTAAAAATTCCAAAATATTCATACTTTTCTAGCGATTCTAGTTGAAATTTTAAAAAATATATAAAATTTTGATTAGGTGCAAAAAGGATAGGGAACCATAGATGTAGTGGTTGGGGTTTGTGCAATAAGGCGAATTTGAGGGGGAATTAAGATCGAATGAAATATTAATAAAATATTAGTTTCGAAAAGATATTAAACAAATTGTGACTTTATTTTGAAGATGTACAATGATTTCTGAAAACGTTCACAAGTTCTAAATAGAAATATTGTTTCCCACCAAAAGAAAATAAGCAAACGGCAGCAAACTTCTGAAAACTTATGTTTTTCAGCGAAAACTAATCCATTTTTTTTTTTTATTTCAACTAAGAATCAGTTACGTACTGCTTTCGGTATCAAGTAACATGTTACTTTAATATCATTTCTTTGTCTGGCTTTCTTTTAGAAACGTGTGTAAGGTAGTTAACTTCACTAAAATTATTCCTTTGAATTGACTTCAAAAATGAACGGCTTAGAGTAGTTAACACACGAAATACAACTAACAACAGCAGCTAACTTCAAACTTCAAAGTAAACAAATTTCTTATGACTACAAAGAGTAAAATTGTGAATAAATACCACAAAATCTAAATATATCTATCAAATAATAAGCGTATAGCATTTACTAGATATTCGATACGGAGTTTATGATATTTAAAAGGTATCCGCTTGCTTTATTCGGCGACTACAAAAAATATGTTTTAGTCGTCTGCCAGCAAACGAATTACAACTACTGATCCTTTACACATATAAATATAGATAAATGTTCATTTATGCACGTACATATATATCGATATCTATACATATGTAGCTATCTATCTTTCCATTGTATCTATCACTTGATGTGTGTGTGTGTGTGTGTGTGTGTGTGTGTGTGTGTGTGTGTGTGTGTGTGTGTGTGTGTGTGTGCGCGCGCGCGCGCGTGTTTGTAAGAGAGAGAGAGAGAGAATGTATGTGTAAGTGTGCCTGTGTCTAAATATGATGTATTATTGAGAGATATGTACACATGTGCATACATATTTGCTTATATGCGTCAATACGTGTATGAATGTGTGAATGTGAGTGCTTGTGTACGAAGGAATCGCAGATACCTAGAAAGGGAAAGGAAGTGAGAGAACACAGAAAACTGTTTCTCGGTTAGTCAGTGCTTCGTTTATCGCATTTATATTCGGTCAGCAATTGATACCCACAACAGAGTAACACAATATGATAAGTTACCTTCTTTTTGCTATAATATTTTGTTTTGCAGTTGTGTAAATTAACACCGCATAAATTCCTATGTATGCGGCATAGCTCCTAACACCTGTTTACATCAGAATTCTCTGTGGCAATTCGTTATCAAAACGTTAACATACTTGTGCGTGTGTATTTGAACGAAGAGATAACATGAAGGAGGTTAATGCCCTGCTGGTTTCATATTTTGGAATTTTACATAGATTATACTTCACAATGTTGCATTAGTGAAATGATTTCATAACCTTGCCGTAAATACATGGATTATATTTCTCACTCCTTTGTATGTACCGTGAAAGATACTCGGCTTCCCCAGTAGAGCAATTACTATATGTCTCGGGAAGTAAAACGGCATTAAAATACAGCACTCCATTTATATTCGTTGAGAGGAAATTGATTCTGTGTCAATTTACCTTCAGATCACGTATTTTACATTACCTCCTATTTATTGAATCTCAAGATGCAGGGTAATTATGAATAGTTATTGAAACGATGCCAGTCTTATTGACAACTTAATTGTATAGATCTATTTCAGAAGTGACCGTTGGATTTAACGTTTACCCAAGTAATTAAAGCAAACCAAGATACAATGATTTGACTTTCTTTGGCTGGGAAATGGAACTATCTACACACAACGATTTCTCTTGAATTCAAAAATCTATTCAATTTATAGATTAAAAAATATATTATTTGGATAGAACCGTCATCTGTTATCAGGGAGGTGTGTGAAAATAATTCACAATATTGGCAAAAAGTTCGATTTATTGTAAAAGGAACGATTTTTCACATACGTTTCAGTTTTGAGAAAAATTTACGAATCCAGTACCAAGAACCAATGTGGTAATTTTAGGTAAGTTTCTTTATTGCTTGTTATGGGGAAAGTTTTACCACGTTGTGTTTTTAAAAGAGCGTAATAGGCTTATAGAGCATAGTGCTGTATCAGAGTCAAAATGCAGTTTTTGTGCAGTTACGGGTACTGGTGATATGGTCGTTACATTCAGACAACTGCAAGAAAAATGTCTCAAACAGAACTCCTACCATTGTTTTGACGATCTCAGTAAAACATTCGACACTGTTGATAGGAATGTGTAATGACTGTTTTTGTCTCAGTTTGATGCACTCAACAATGGTGTGAACGTATTGAAAGCTCTTGATAAAGGCATGGAAGCTAGATAAGAAGTCAGGAGCCCACTCTTTTTGCAGTGGAGATTGTTGTGATTCAAGGAGACTTTCATATACCTACACGATTTGCAAAATATATTACTGTCATGCTCTATCATGCTCTCCGAGACAGAAATAAGGGAATATATGTAAGAGATCGTACAACATGAAGTGTCTCTAATGTACCAAGGAGGAAATTTAAGACCAAAGTATGCACCTTAGTAATAAGAGACCAACTGTGAGATGATATCTGTGAAAGTGTTAGTTATTTGGAGCACGGATTACAATCATAGATTTCTTAATTTTATTTTGTAACATCTTTGGTTTGACTATAAATTTAATGAAAAGATTGGTTTTACCTCAAGTTCAAGCTGTGCAGTAAACTGAAATAAATGTGAAAGACAACCTTCTTAAAGCTGTTGAATCCATCATATACCTAGATATTACAGTGACTATAGTTGAAACATTAAAGCTATGTCTTACATGTTTTATTGTTGCATATACGTATATGCCGCGGCTAACTGGATTTCGCACACATGAGCATGATACACACATATACAATATCACATATGTTTTTACGAAATTCATTCTCATAACCTACATTTACAAATGTGTACGCAAAGAAACTTCTCCAGTTTTGAGACAACCACTCCTAGGTAAAGAAACAGTGATAAGAATAATATCAAGTTATAAAAATAACAAAATTTCAAAA
>NC_068988.1:26005485-26008204 GCF_001194135.2 Octopus bimaculoides
AGGTAAAGAAACAGTGATAAGAATAATATCAAGTTATAAAAATAACAAAATTTCAAAAAAAAAAAAAATGAAATTATTTTAAGAAACATCGGGTAAAAATTATTAAAGTACACGTTTAGATATGCAAGGAAAAACAAAATGAAGGATAAAGGAGACGGCAAAAAAACGATTATCGATATAAGCGTGAGGAAGATGGGGAACATTGACAAATAAATAATTCTGTTCCAGTATATATATGAGTATGAATATAAGAATGTGTGCATATATGTATATATGTACACGAAAAAGCATGTTTATATATATATATATATATATATATATATACAGAGAGAGAGAGAGAGAGAGACAGAGAGACAGAGATAGAGAGACAGAGAGAGAGAGAGAGAGAATGAAGAAATGGGATTAAAAATCCTGGCAGATATCAGTAAATATATGTAGAATACAAATCTCCTGTAAATTTTCAGGTATGGCAGGTAAATCCAAGAATCCTGAAGCAGAATTTAAGAAATTCAGTGTATTAACAACAATCAATAATATATAGGAAGAACATCATAAGTTTATTTTAGATGACACCTTCAAAATCCAGCAATTGTTTCAGTTAACATATACATACACACACGAACACACACACACTAGCACGCACACACACACACACACACACACACACACACACACTAGCACGCACACACACGCACACACACACACACATATATATACAGGGTTATTCAAAACGAATGAACCGATTTTATTACGCAATATTTTAGTAAGGAAAAGCAATAGAAAACTCCTGCTAAGTCTCACGTGTTTGCTCATAATCAACTTTTATTTCCTGTGTTACAAGTGTTCAATGTGGCCACCACATTGAAATTTGGGGGGAAGGGGCTGGTGGATTAGATCGACCCCAGTACACAACTAGTACTTAATTCATCGACCCCAAATGGATGACAGGCAAAGTCGACGTCACTGGAATTTGAACTCAGAACGTTGCGGCAGACGAAATACCGCTAAGCATTTCGCCCGGTGTGCTAACGATTATTTTCTACTCTATGACAAGGCCCGAAATTTTTAGGGAGGGGACTCGTAGATTACATCGACCCCAGTACGGAACTGGTACTTAATTTCTCGTCTCCGAAAGGATAAAAGGCAAAGTCGACCTCGGCGGCTTTTGAACTCAGATAGTAAAGACAGACAAAATACCGCTAAGCATTTCGCCCGGCGTGCTAACGTTTCTGCCAGCTCGCCGACTTATTTATCTACTAATAATGATGACATCACTGAATATCTAAAGAACAAAAACTGCAGACACGATTATACGTTATGCTTAATGGATAACTAAACAATAAAAACTGCAGATAATAATACTACGTAACGCTTAATAGAAACCAGTATACTTTACGTCGCAATAATTAATTACAATAATGCCTTCTCTAGGAATTAACATTAATATTTGATAATTGAAATAATATTGTAATTAATAATAATATATACAATTATTGATAACTACGGAAGATACCTAAATAATAAAGATAACGGATAAGATAATCAAATACCTATATATATATATATATATATATATATGTTTATATGTATGCATTTATGTATACCCCTTTATATGAATTAAGATTATGTTATAATAATAGAACATTTACTATAATTAAGGGATGGGTAACAGTAGAAATTCTTATAAGTATCAGGGCAATTTACAAGTAATAAGTTCATGTGTAATACTTGATGCCCTTTAAGAAATCAGTGTTTAAAGAATATTGTATATCATTGTGAAGTAACAACTAGACATCGTAAATATTGGTATACTTGTTCTTCTGTTACTAACTGAAAATGTTGATGTTATAATCATTCTAAATCCTTTAGATATAAAAGAAAATGTAATTCCACTAATCTTAGTAAGTACATTAAGAATTTAAAGGATAAGGAAATTAAATATGATTTAAAGTTCAATTTCTAGTTATGCACCATCGTACAATATTGGAAATTCTACTTCTGAACTTTGCCTCGAAAAATTGCATTTCATAATTACTTCTAAATTAATTTTATTGAACTTTAATGGGTATTTAAGTTTAAGATGTGAAGATGATCTTTAGAAGGATATTTGGATTATTAATTATAATAATCTTTTAATAAATTATTTATTATATAATATGTTTAATTTTTATTAAAGTGCTTAATGTAGTAATTTATTATAGCGATATAAATTATAGAAGTTTCGATTGAGTATAATCTAGAAATCTTATCTATAATTTTTATTCTCTAATTATCCACTGAAATCATTAAGATTTGTATTTATTATTAACTGTAGTAAATTTTCTATTATTACCAAACAATCGTAATTCATAGAAAAGGATTTAATATAAGCATCAAAAGGTATTTGATTATTTTATCTGTTATATTTATTCTTTAGTTATCCAGCGCAGGCATCAGTAATTGTATCTTTTATCTTTTATTTTTCATGGATCTCAGGCAGAGCTTGACGCCATTCTGGTACACTGCCTTTACTGCATCCGAGGATTTTTCCAGTATTGCTTCTGGTGAAGTAGCGAGTTGGACGTTGCCGCTCTTCATTGTGCCTCCTGCCTCGATATGGATTCATCCGGTATTGCAGATAAAACAAAAAAACTGTCTAAACGGTTTTTGAAGACTTCCATGTCTACACGTTCCATGTCTACACCTTCCATGTCTACACCTTCCATGTCTACACCTTCCA
>NC_068988.1:26008214-26013688 GCF_001194135.2 Octopus bimaculoides
TGTCTACACCTTCCATGTCTACACCTTCCATGTCTACACCTTCCATGTCTTCACTGATGTTCTTTGGTAGGGCATTGAAAAGTTGTGGTCCTTCAATTCCAAGCTATTGCAATATTGGGTTCGTGCCGTCGATGGAGAAGATGGGACCTTTGGTACTGTGCAGTGCTATACAGAATTTGCACCGTTGCCATGTGGATACCTATGTCATGCACTGACTCTAACTCTGGGACTACCTTGTATGTAGGTGCCGTGTTCTTTAGCTGAAGATTGTTTGTGGGCTGATAGCAGGAGTGCTTGAATTCTTGCGCATTTGAACTGCCCATTATTCTCTTCAGCCCATTTATATATTGCGTTCAGGTCAATCTGCAGTCTTAGGATATCAGTAGTGTCTGAGACCGCCTGTGATACTTTTGCATCATTGGCGTAGTTGGAGAGTGTGACTGACTTATGAATTACAACAATTTTTCAACTATTATATAATAATGTTAACTGTATATAAGTGTTTAATATGAGGAATAAATAGATAGTTCATTGTCTTTTCTATAAGTGAGATCATCTGTGGTTATATATGTAGGTGAATATAATAATTCTACAGTTATTATAAAATACGGTTAATTCCCATTGAAGGGTTTATTATATTAAATAAATAAATAAATAAATAAATAGTTTATTTAATAGAAATACTAGTTTCTATTAAACATTACGTAGAAAAAGCATCTGTAGATGTTATTCCTTAGCTATCTGTTAGGCATAACTTTGAATTTTGTCTCCAGTGTTTGTTCATTAGAAATTCGGTGACGTCATCAATTTTCGTAGATAAATATAATCGCTTTCTATGTAAGGGCTTTTAAAAATTCTATTAGATTTTTTTGTTTTGCGTAGATTTAAAATTAAATATTTCGTTATATCAATGATTCATAGGGAGATATAATAACTGTAATTTTGGTATTGTTTGTGACAATATTCGTTTTAATTTCAAACTAAAATTGTGTAACAAAACAATCCGTAGTCTTTTTTAACAGTTTGTGACTATGATTTATTGTTTGTTTGTTTGATTCTTCTCGAGCCATGACTGATAAGGGCTGGTTTCCCAGTTTCATGGGTGTATAGGTTCCACACTTGGACAAGATACTAGTTCGTTGCAGGTGAGCTGCTTGATGCAGGAGGAAAGAGCGAGAGAAAGTTGTGGTGAAAGATTCAGCAGAAGTTCGCCATTACCTTCTACCGGAGCCGCGTGAAGCTTAGATGTTTCGCTCATAAGCACATCATCGCCCGGTCTGAGTTTCGAACCCGCGATCCCCCGGCCGCGAGCCCACTGCACGAACCACTAGGCCATGTGCCTCCACTGTGACTTTATGACTGAGAGATAATTGTATTTTCTCTAAAGATATTCTTTTGTAAATAACGGACTGATAATTTTATACTAATCAGAATATTTTAAAGACATACGAGTACGTTAACATATAAAAGAATGTATCGTTGAGTGGTTGGAAAATTCGGTATCGTCGTTAATAGCTTATCCAGTGATTTTTTTTTTCGATGTTTCAGTTGAGGTCACAGATTTCTTTATAAAGGTAATTTAACAATTGCGGATCTCTAAATTGTATACTAGTGCATTAGTGAATTTTGCTCGTGATTTCGAAGATAGATTTTCGAGACTGACATTATCTAATAGTTCATGCATCAAAATTCTGCTTACTGCCGATGTTGGAAGTATGTCCCTACAGGATATTCCGTACTTATGTAATAGTATGTCTCCCCTCTCTCTCTCTCTCTCTCTCTCTCTCTCTCTGTCTCTCTCTCTCTCTCTCTCTCTCTCTCTCTCTCTCTGTCTCTCTCTCTCTCTCTCTCTCTCTCTCTCTTCGCTCTTCAAAAGATTAGACAGGCAGAGCTTTCAGAAGTTCGAAGTAATTAAGGTTTTTAACCGAAGTTATGTTACTGGTGAGCATTCACTGTAACACTACAGTTTCTTCAATGAGATCAAATGAGTTTGGAGAACAAAGACGAGAGCAGTAATACTATCTGCTCAAAACCGAGGTTTTCCGAAGAGTCAGCATAACCATCGGCTCTCTTCACAGGAAGGTTCATAGGATACATCCTATAAGATGTCCTCATTCAGAGGATAATATTTTGATGTTGTTGATAAACAACACCTCATTAGGCATGATTAATTCTTAGTACCGTATTTCACTAGGGCTCTCAATCATTGTGTTATCTGGTCTCAAATAATGTGATTTGTGTGTATTTATTCCGTAATGAGGAACCCGAAATATCGCTACATTAAATTTCATATTGTCTGTATCTGTCCTTTGATAAATGGGGTTCAGCTTACTATGAAGTGTGACGATAGGTTCTAGAGTTTGAATAGCTGTCGATATACTTAAGCCACCAAAATAACTCATTACCAGAATAACTGGTCAAGTGAACTACAGAGTGTATGCCGGAAAGACGAATACTAACAATCATTTTAATACTGAATAATTAAATAAGTATTTTTAGACTATTCATGCGTTGAACTGATAGAATCATTTTATGTCAGTTCAAATTAATTATGTTGTTTTGCAGAAGAATTTAACATTCTCAATTGAAAACTCACGTCCTATTTCATTGGATTCAACTTCATAAAATATAGGCCAAGTTCAGAAGTTTGTTTGATTCTATGGACTGTTTTTTTTTTATATTAATAAATATATAAAAGTGTTCCCTTATCGATCGATATTCTGATCACCGACATATCAAGCATTTGACAATATTTATCTGCACTACTACTTAGACAAATATATCGTGGTTATTGTAGTATTAGTAGTACTGTTGAGGATGTCTGTGATAGTCATAGTTGCAACAGTAGAAGCAACAGTAATTCAATATATATATACGTACATACATACTTACATACATACACATCGTATATATATATATATATATATATATATATATATATATACTCACACACACATACTCAGGCACATGCACGCTCACACATATATATGTGCACAAAAATATACAAAGATATAAAAAGCTAATGTATTAATGTAGAGATACGTAATGATGTAGCTAAATGTAGGAAAAAAAAGAGAAATGATATTAGGATTTAATAAATCCGCCTGTTTACAAAGCTTTAAATAGCTATGATATGAAGAAAAGAGAACAAGATTTTAATTATTAAAATATTTTTTTCAAAATATTTCCAGCAAGATTTATCAAATATATAGTTTTTCTAAGTGTATTTGTAACACATAATACGCACCTTACATACGAATAGTTGCATATATGCATAAATCCATACTTACGAATACACACAGACAGACACATGCACCCACGTACACTCACTCGCACACAAACGCACGCACGCACGTAAACACACACACATATACATAAATAAATGGAAGCATTAGTTTGAGTGTTTGAGTGTGTTTGACGTATTCACGTATGGAGATGCACACATATATTAACCACATCAGCCAAATATCATATAGGTGTATGTATGTATTTACTTTCAGTTGGATGGACACATGATTATATTACAGTGATATATCATTTAAAGACGTAAGAGGTTTAGCTGACTTCGTGGCGATAGCTAGCGTCACGTAATGACTTGTAAATAATTGTACTTGTGATGGGACATGTGAATAACAGAAAATAAAAATGCAGTTCTGGAATGAATGTGTTTCCGTTTTCAGAACTGAAGTCAAATTGCACTGGAAACGATATTTTACCTTATCTCATTTGAGAGCGTAAAAGTAAATCTGGTGATATATGCAACTTGATTAAATAAGCCATATCTCTTTTCTTTGGAATTCTCTAGTCTTGTAAGATATCTGTTTTGGATATACATTATTACATTATTGATTACAAATAAAGTAGAATTAAATGGAAATATAAAATGAGAATGCGCAGATTGTTTATACATAGCAGGGATGTGTAAATTTCAACTCTATGTCGTTAAATAAGCAAAAAGAGTACAGCGCATGTTGCACAAAATTTACATGAAATACATTTTACACAAATTCAAAATGAAGTTTAAACTCTGCTCCTCTTGAAATAACAATTTAAAGTTAGGGCGCTATAGGTATATTTCTGGACAGTTTTATATTTGTAAGAGCAACGTTCAAAGTTTAAAAAAATATAATAATAATAATAATTAGAGGATATATATTTTCTACTATGAGCACAAGGCATGAAATCCTGGATGAAATTGGTTAGACGATTACATCAAACCTAGTATTCAACTGGTACGTATTTTATCGACCCTGATAGGTTGAAAGTCAAAGTTCACCTCATCCCAGGCGAACGAAATGCTGCTCATAATTTTTCCCAGCGTGCTAACAGTTCTGCCTCTTGGATGAACATAATGTCGATCCCAAAAGCTCTTACATTTTACATTGCTTATCTGTGCACTATGATAGGGTGTGTTTATATTTTTTTATTTACATTTAACTTCCTTGATTTCGTTATGATTAATGTATCCGTTGATTATCTTCCTTCACTCCAGCTTCTCGTTATTTAGTTTTATAAGACTTGGCTGAGGATAAAGGAACGACTTATTCTCTCGAGCACATAGAAAAAAGTATTCTCTTATGCCTACAACGCAGCCGACACACGAACTGACAACACACACACCTTACGTACGTGTTTGATTTTGTATATATATATATATATATATATATATATATATGCATGTATGTATGCATGTGTATATATGTGTGCGTAGGTGTGTATGTCTATGTGTGTGCATATTTATATATATATATATATATATATATATATATATTAAACATGAAGGGCTTAGTTCACTGGTGATCTAAACGAATAGATACGCTGCGTAAATGCTATAATTGGTTATCCGTCACGTTCTAAGTTCACACCTGCGATTGGATCCGTAGTAGTCTTCCGATATACATATATATGAGTGTGTGCGTGTGTGTGTGCATGTGTGTGTGTATGTATGCGTGTGTATCTTTGTTCGGTTGTGCTTGTGTGCCACTTTGTGTGTGCGTGTATGTATACATACAGTTTAGATCTCATTACCCATTATCTAAATCTGGATATACCGATCTTCATACATACTTCAAAATGTATCGTATTCGATTTGAAAGCGGAGACCCTGACTTTCATCCTTACTTTCATGTTGGGTTTTGAACTGATAAGGCTTTCTCCTATATATATATGCATAAATGTAATGCTTTCCCCAAAAAAACTGTTCTTGATAATCGAAGCTCCGATGAAGCTGTAAGTTGTTACTCAAGGAGACAACTATGCATTTTATAGCAGAAATAACTGTAAGCAAATGAAATTCATAAAATAACCATTATTCCTTGTCAATTTATTTTCTCATATTTCTCTGTTCCTTTCTGACAAAGAGTGCAGGCTCGAAACGAAAAAGTCTTTCTCACTTCTCGATCGTTAAACTAATACATCTGATTGTTGTTTACACACCCGACGTCGTCCTTTGTTTTATGTAAATTCTAACTATA
>NC_068988.1:26014677-26017331 GCF_001194135.2 Octopus bimaculoides
GTGTGTGTGTGTGTGTGTGTGTGTGTGTATGCGTGTGTGTGTACGTATGTTTTCGTGTACACGTGTGTACTATGTGCGTGTCAGTGTGCACACACTCTAGGGTTCGTAATGACAAAACATACCATTAGAGCAAACAGAAACGAAAAATGTAATTAACGCTGCCAAGGCGGAATAAAACATTTACATTTCTGTTTAACCGAATTTGATTGATTATTTGTGTTATTCATTAGATAATTTTCTTTGGGAATTGTGTGTTATTTTCTTTTCAATACTTGAGATGTGCTTTAAATATTCAGTGTTTATGTGTACACAGCGAAATTTTCGTCTAGCTAAAATATTTACGACAATCATCCCAAGCGACTTATCACAATTTACTATTAGCTTTCTTTACACCAACTTTGAGGAGATAAGCTTTCGAGAAGAGAAATATGATGGCTATATTATAAGAATGTAAAATTGTTTACAGGGATATATTTTGAGATATCTATAATTTTATGATAATATACGTATATTATGTCAACATAGTTATCTTCTTCTCTTACGATGAAGTCGAAATTCTAATGTCTGCATGAAAGTTGTTCAGAAAGACAAATATTGTTGCCTTTTACAACCGGCACTACCCAATTATCTGTTTATGTAAGCCTCTGGGTTTTATTTGATGTGCATTGCACTATCATATCCGTGACAAGTTCAAATAATCCAGAACTGTGAGGTTCGTAAAAAAACCCCAAAAAACGGTCGTTCAGAAATTCTAAAAGCTTCAATAACTATTTGCAGCATACGCCTAGTAAATGACGCTTATTATTATGTTTGATGCAGCACGAATACTTATCAAACACCCAGTGTATCTAAATGAAATAGCACTCCTATGTACAGAGCAATTTCAGCGTGTTTTATTGTTCAAAAATCTTGTATTTATGCTGTGAAATTTCAAAGACACAGCACAGAATCTCTGCTGAGAAATATAACTATGTCAGTACTGATTTTGTAAAGCAAGTGATAAAGCACTCACGAATGTAATTACGATTTTCTTGTTGCAAATTACATAAGCATTAAATATATTTAAGGGACTTATTTCCGTATGTGTGTGATATTTTGGATTTGTTCTGATTATAGGGAACAAAGTTGTACGATGTAACTATAGTTTGTATTTGTTAATTTAGAGCAGTTTCGTGAGTGCCAGTGGTTGCATAATTGTTTTATGTATTGATGTAGGTTTTCTAAATGAAGTGCAGATATTGTTTTAGTTGTAATAAAACTATACATGTTTTTTGCTTTGCTTTGGTATTTATACATTGGAATATGCGTTTCGTTTGTTTGTAACATTCTGTTCTAGATAGCTGCAGAGCATTCTCGTCTTAAATTTCAGATTATTTGAGTGTTTTTCATTGATAATTGGTCTCCTTATCTTTGAAATTGGAAATCTCAGTTTACTGAACGATATTTTCCCGTTAGGTATATTATTAAGCGCTTTTGCGTTAAATGATCCCTTTACATCAGCGAGTATCTGAAGATGAGGTAGTTTATTGGGTCTTTCTCTATATTTAATAAAATCACCGAAATTACAGTATACAGAATAGGTGAAGACAGAAGCTCGCGGCACTTCTCAAAACTGTTGTAAAAGAAAAAAAAATGTTGTCAACGCTCAAGTTTACTGAAGAATAATTATATTTCATTTTTTACTGCATTTTCAAAATGCGTATTTCTTTTATCAAAATTCCTTTCTGGGCAAATTATTTATTGTGTATTTAGAAGTTAATGAAATGGTATTCTTTATAGTATATTTCTATTTTATATTTATTTTAACCTCTTTATTTATGCAATAAATGTATTTAGAAATCTTCTCCGACAAAGGAATATTCACAATAACGGTATCTCCAATTTCGAGGTTCTGTTATCTGAGAAGTTTACTTGAATCCTGTGAGTCGTTTATTGTCTTTCCTATCACTATGTAAATTTTTGTGGTGAGTTTCTATATTTCCTTTTGCTCTTAAAAATATTTATCATAAGTCGGTACACCGCAGCGGGATTTTTTATCAGTTACCATTCATAACTACTTCAGAATGCGATAAAAATGCTTGTGCCATATACGTGGCCTTGTCAAAAATACGTATCGGGATCAGGTGATTGTTCCAATGTGAGCAGTATCATTTATCAGTTACAGTGAATTGGAATGGATTAAGGTAGTTGGATTAAGGTTTAGAATAAGTTACCTGACGTTGTTAATTAAATGTATTTTTTAGATTCTCAAGTACGGTTTTTTTTAGAGCAAAGCTATTGTTTCAATTTGCGTCCCCCACATACTACTTCCGCAATGGTAATGAGAAAGAAAGTGTAATTCGGTAGATAGAACTTATCTGAAGAGGCGAATACGACTATTCAGTAGTAAATATTATGGAACCAGTTCGAGGTTGTATATTTCTACTAGTAATTGTTATGATAGATATAACTTTTGTGATTGCTTGAGGATAAATTAAACACATAATTGTTAGTTGCGTCTAACGAGTACTTTACTTTTGAATAATTGCTGCTAAATTGAATATCATTAACTCCATTGCAGCAGATACGCAGATAATCATAATTTCTCCTGCTCGCAAGGGATAAAAAGTATACACACACACACACACACACACACACACACACACACACACACA
>NC_068988.1:26017404-26019904 GCF_001194135.2 Octopus bimaculoides
TATATATATATATATATATATATATATATATATTGCGTATACATATACCATACAGAAGAAATGTTAACATCCAAGCTTAGGCGGTTTAATATTCTAAATATCATATGCCATATATATACATATATACATATATATACATACGCACACATATAGATATAGATATATACATATAGTTCACAGATGAAATCCAGATATTCCCCATATAGAATACACTTAGCTGTGCTCAAGAGATTCAAGCTGACCCCGAAATTTTTACAGGGGATTTTCCACAATGTAGATAAAGACAAAAGCGGGATCATGTTGAGCGGGTAAAGAAGCAATGGCAGGAACAGGTAAATTAGAAATATCAATACATGCAAAATTAATAATTATATCAAGGAAACAATTTTGACTTGTATCATCCCACGCCAGAACAGTGGAAATAACATGATGTAAAGACACCAGTCTTTAGACTGTAAATATTTATCATCCGAAATCTCCTGGCGATGTAAAACGCAGTCAATATGCCGTAAACAACAGATCTCGACAACAAGGCACAATCATATTTCTGATTATAACAATTATTAACACACATCAGAGAACAGTATCGGGCCACATCAGAGACAGGATCAGATCACTTTGTATATATATATATATATATATATATATATATATGTATATATATATATATACACGAGAAAAAAAAAAGAAAAGAAATGAGAGACACATCGTCTACAACAGTGTAAAACAGAAACATGATACACTACATCTGAATGACATTCAGAAGGTCGGAAAGGACTTAACCATCTAAGATCCTATGTTTACAGATACTTGTTCCGTCAGAGCAGTGTTGTTAGCACTATCACTTTACGTCTTTGCCTTATGACACCGTGTAACATTGTTATCTTTCTCATGCATTCATCTGTTCTCTTCTCACCATATCTAATGCGCACAGATATCGAATTAGACATTTCCCAACCACTTATATTCCAAATTCTTCCAAGCCGGAATTCATTCGCTACTCAACATTTGATATACTCACCAACCTAGATTTAGTTTAAACTGAAAATCCTCGGCAATGTCCTCATCACTGGGTGCATCTACAAATATCTCAAAGGGTGTGTTCCATCAGTTTTGAGTAAATAAGTAGAAATAGACAGAATTTTGAGTATACAAATTCATACACACACATGCAAACACATACCCAAAGAACAACACGCATAGAAACACAGAAAAAGAAATACGCATGCACATACTAAAGCACTCACACACTCACGTTTGTAGACACAATGCCGAAAGTTAATATCTTGGCAGTTTTTATGTTGTAAAAATAATTAAAAATTATTATTTGTTTTAAAACTGAAGCAATTTATTAAATAGAAGGTTGCCAAAAATTGCTTTCAAGAAAAATATAATAAATGCTTATTTTATTTCCAAACTGAAGCAATATTTTAAACAGAAGGTTGCCAAAAATAATTCCTTTCAAAATTAAACCTATTTATTAAAATGAAATTGTAAATTGTGAACTATTGACCTTAAAAATAATAGAAAACTGGTTGTATCATAAGCGTGAAGAATATTTTCAACGCGATTATTAGCCTTCATATATTTCTTATTATTTATACGTATCACATTAGATTCAAGATATGTCTGACGATTATTCATTGTGTAGTATTTCCAGCTGGATGTTCTTGCTTATCACTCCGGTTGTATCTGCACTCAAGAAGACCTCCTCTTTCAATTCATGCATAGCACGCCATATTTGAGGGTGGATATACTACATTTCACTGATGCTTTATTGAAAACACGACCTGGAATAATATTTCAAAATGTCAGACATGTTGTGATTGGCAATATTAAAAGAGGCTGAAGCAATAGACAAGAGTCATTTTCTTCCTGCCCATGCGTCAAACTTAAAGTCTGTGAGTTGACAGCAGGTCACATTTATCTATTTTGCTATATTGATTAAATACTGAATGAAATAATTATGGCTTCTAATTCATACGGAAGGCCGGTAATATTAGGGGAATTGATTAGTCGTTACTATTAACCAAAGTACTAGTCTTTTAAAATTTGATAACTTTGCACAAATTTCCATGTGTGTGAGACAAATAACTTTCTTCACACTATTTAATTAAGAAAGCTGCCCCATGTTTTTTCAAGCAGAGACACGTAACGAAACGTTTCCGCAACAAATTCTGGAACATCATTGTTGGTACGTATACTTTTTGGGTATATCCAGATTGATGCTTATAGCATATTAGACCAATGTTTTCTATACGTCTACTCTGACAAAACCTTTTGTTAAACTTTGTTTACAAGAGGTTTTACAAACTTTTTGTTAAACCCTTTCCAAATATCGACTCTTTATCACCTCCTTAACGATATAAATTACACCACACAATTCCAACAAACTGACATTTGATTGTGGTATGTATGCGCTCATAAAGGACATTACATAAAAACTGCAAATATTTGCTAATGAACTTTTAAAGAAATTTTCAGATACGCTAATTTTCAC
>NC_068988.1:26024904-26027189 GCF_001194135.2 Octopus bimaculoides
GAGGTACCGGCAAAGCGTAGGGGTGGCTGTGTGGTAAGTAGCCTCCCTACCAACCACTTGGTTCCGAGTTCAGTCCCACTACGTGGCACCTTGGGCAAGTGTCTTCTACTATAGCCTCGGGACGAACTTGTTAGAGTAAAAGTAAGACAAAACTAAGAAAGCAAATGCACAATCTACAAGACAGGAAAGGAGACAAATGTATTAGCCCTCACTTGAATGAATACATTGTGCTAACGCAAAAAGAGTATAAGTGCAGACAAGGCGCTGTACGTATAAGTGAAAGGTAAGATGTTAGCTACGTAAAGAAAGAAAAGAAGATGGTATGAACACAAAAACAATGGGTGTGACAATAACAATGATAATGTTCACCAAACTGATGAAATGTAACATGGAAGCGATTATGTTGTTATGGAGGAGGAAATGGATTCGATGAGCAGAAATTAGAAATATAAGAAACAGCAGATCTGCTTGCAATATGTTGCACTGGAATGTGTAAGAATAATCAGGCATTTCAAAGTCCCTTTTCGCGGATCAATATTTGACTAATCCGTTGAAAGACTGGTTTTGTAAACTTCTTTCATTCCACCTGTCAAACAATCTTACTGTCATCATTAAACTCTGCCGGATTCTATCGCCATCGTGACGAACAACGACTTCCATTTCTTTCCGCTTCCATATTTGCTCTTCATATAATGTACTATGATTGATTTAGGTTTATGATTACAATCTGATAAAAAATATTTCTGTGGTAATGCAATGGACTAGATATATGACTTATTCTTCATAGAAAATACCTGAAAACTGATGTGTGGATCTATAACCCAAATCTCCATAGGGACCGAGTGGAACATACTCATATATAATTGAACGAGCAAATATGGATAATGGCAACAGACTACGCTCTGTAAGTCACCTATTAGTGCATAATCTTTTTATTCGCTCACTGACCTCACCAGCACTTCTATGTATCAAAGAATCTTTACAATTAAAGAGAAGAAAAGAAAATATAGCAATCCATTCCTTTCATCGCAGCGTGTGCAGTTTGCTGAAAAAATCTAATTACAGATTCACGCATAAAATCAATAGAAAGACAAGCTACACACTCCGTCGATTTTATGACGAGATATTATCCATTAATATCCGGCTAGAAAATCAATCCAGAACGTTTCATTTATACAATTTCGTCTACAGATTACTTTTTTCGGCTTCTTGGTAATTACGATTTTTATGCACAAGTACAAGGTCAGCCAAGTTTACTACATATTTTGAGGCAGGATTGCACACAATTCCTGCCCGGGGTAGAAAACTGTGAGCTTTTAACAGGGAGATAAAATCACCATGTTTATTAATATTAAAATGGTTCTACATTTTCTAAAATTTTCATATTCATTAGTCAAGTAAGACTTATTGCGATTCAAAATCTATTTTGTCCTCTTATTAAAAGAAAGAGGAAGGGTGCCGCCATTTTTCAGAAATATTTCAGTGGGTATGCTACAAATTGATAAGTAACTAGTATTGTAGTCTGTACATCCAGCTACGCGCTTTACAAACACATGTATTTCAGCGCCTGAAGTTCTCAAGGCAAAGTTGATCACGTGAGATTTCCAGTCAGAATATAGAATGAAGTAAACATGTTCTCACTTTATTAATTCTGCCAGACAAAGATTGCAACATTTCCTAATACACTTTCTGTGCAAGCTTCTCTGTTTGACACATCATCACGCTTGTAGAATCGTTACCACGCTAAACGAAATGCTTAGGGGTATTTCACCCGACGCTACGTCCTTAGATCAAACTCAGCTGAAGTCTACTTTGCCTTTCATCCTTTCGGGGTCGAGAAATTAAGTACCATTCAAGTACTGAGGTCGATGTTATCGACTAGTCCCCTCGCCATTATTTGAGGCCTTGTGTCTAGTGTAGAAACGATTATCTCTGCTATTACGAATCTTATTGCTGTCCTGGCCATTTTTCTGACATTGCTGATGTTTTTGTAAGAGTTGATGTAAATGTTGTTGTTTTTGAAGTAGTTCTTTTATATGCCTATCAGGCTCTCCTCAATTCCACAGGTGTCAGTGGAACTGGTATAATGATCTTCAAGTACGAGGAATCACTGTTATGCCGTGCTTTAGTCGGAAGAATTTAATTCATTTCCGGCTACATCGCACAGTTTGTCTCAATGCTATTAAAGAATAAAACTTACGATAGACAAGATCAGTCGTTATGAGAGCTGCAGCAAGGAGGCCCACTTATTGTTCCATCTCTTCACACAGTATTTGTGTATATAT
>NC_068988.1:26027371-26034610 GCF_001194135.2 Octopus bimaculoides
ATATATGTGTGTGTGTGTGTATGAATGTATGTATGTCTCTATGCCTATACAGGTACTAATGTATACATGCGGTATGTATTCTATATTCGATTGTATGCAAGCATCAAAATTACATCTACATATAATCATACACACATAAAACACACGCACATATATGACCATTTCTTTACCTTATTATTTGGATTAAAATTTACACTTCGTCAAACCCACATTACGGTGTGTTCGTCGTGGAACAGTAATTTTCTACACCTGTAGAATTCCGACATGGGATGTAAACCCGAAAGTGTTGATAGCCTAGTATTCCAGTTGAATGATTCTTTGGAAATATCTTGCCTTTACAACCTACACATTGTCATACAGTATCCTTCACTACACATTGTCATACAGCATGACACATTTTCATGCAGCATCCAAAGTACAAGAATCGACTGATAAATGCATCTGTAAGTAAAAGTTAGAGAAGCGATTTCATCAAAATTTGGAGAGCATTCATTTGGAACTCTTCTTTCATATACAGGTGACATATACTGTTTTTCTTTATGAAGCAGAAAGACGTGAGGAAATAGAACAGCTTTGCATTTCTAAACAATAATTTATCTAGCATAGACTTACCTAATTAGCATATAGATATTCAGATGCTGAGTTTTGGGGAAGAAATGTCTAAGCATAAAGATGGATGTCTGCATTACTTAAATTTGTGATTGAGATAAGTCTGTTGGAAAAATGTTCAAGGTAAAGAAGGAATTTAGCTGAATTATGTTGATTCAATGTAAATTGAAGCAGCTGAAGAAGATACAAAGACATTTTTTTTGTTGTTAATTTCCCGTCATTACCAGCCTACATACAGTGTGTAAAGTGATACATTTTGTGATTAATATTGATTTTTTTTCTACTTTCGAAAGAACTTATTTTATTTACTGAGTAAATATGAATTAACTTAATTAGTCGTAATATTTATATATCCCAGGTTTACGAAATATAATTTATTGAGCTACTGAAATAAATTAATTGTTTTCATAAAAGTTAATCAAAAATATTAAATCAAGATTTCAGAATAAGATTTATTTAGCATACTCCAAATCTAATTCGTTACTGCAAAATGTCTTTTATAACTTAAGTTCATTGACTGCTTCTTGCACATTTTCATCAAATTTATTTTCTCTTAATCGGTAGTTTTAAAATATTATAATATAAACATAACATTTTCTATACTCTATACACGCAAAACCAAAGACATATTCAACGTTAGTATTCTATAGTTTAAAGAAAAGCCAGTAATGAATGTTAAACATTGTGACAGTATAAATCAATTTCATACTGATGATGTTTCTGAGCTTAAGATTTCAAAAAAATATATATTGTATAACAAAAAAAGAGAGACTTTTTAACAGTTGTATTGATGTACAAATTTAATCACGTGGAAGAATAATTCTATAGTTTTTCTATGCGAGAATAAGAAAGGAAAAAAAAACATAACAAATAAACACATGTAGAAGATGCTAACAGTTATTTATCAGATAAAGTTTATAGAAATTTAACAGACTGGCAGAAATTCTATTAAAATGTATCCATTTAAAAATTGATGTAACGGATTTTTCTCTGTAACTCCTGTTACATAAAATTCTATTATGCAAATTGAATTTTCGAAATACGTAACAAGTATTGTTCATGAACATAGTAATTGTTTACGAATAATATTGGCATTTGAAGTTATAACTGGACTTTGTTCAATTTCCATAGCCCATATGTTGTAAACAAATGAGAAACGTAAAGTATTGTTTTATAGAAACAATTCAATGATGATGAATAATACCACACTGCGGAGAAATAATGAGAAATTCTGATATTGTTATTCATTAAGAAATTTTGCATCTTATATCTGCGATACTTTGAGATAAAACATTCTATTTATTCATTGAATCTATGTCGCGAAAAGATGAAATATTTCAAATTGTTGATTTATATTTGTTCTGTTACAAAAGAGACGATGCTCTACAAAGTAGCAGGGAGATTTCCCTATCAAACTACACGTTAATATTTTCGGAAACGCCATGATGTTTAATGTACCCCTATGTCTTATATAACTACAAAAATGATTTACTAAGCTTTTACTGGTGGTATTTTCCATTGTAGTGGAGGCAACTACCTTGCAGAATCGGAGGAAATGCTTCCTTTCGGATTTACGTACTAAGTTCAAATGCCGTCGAGGTCGACCTTGTCATTCATACTTTCATGACCGATAAAATAAATATTACTAATTACTCTGAAGCAGATGGAATGGACTTGTCGACTCCCATTAAGTTGCTAGCCTTGTGCCAAAATTTAAAACGTTTTTTCACTGTGGCCTCTAATCAAACAGGTAAACTAATTTTCCTTTAAACTATTTCATGCTTGAATATCTGCACTGTGTTATACAAAGTTTATTTTCTTTTGGAGAACAGAAAATTCAATATTTGACAGCTTTCGCTTTGCATATCAAGAGACAGTGTACACCTAACTCATTATTCTTTATGTAAAGGGGATAGTATTAGCAGCAATATATTTAGAACACCTCGCCTAGTGTGCCAGCACATTCGTTTGAATGTTCTGTTCGAGAGATCTAGCCCACTTACAGCATCAACACTTAAGTAAGTGAGTGACTGCACCGAATTTATTAGCGTTGGAAATAAGCCTTCACACTAATTTCAAAGACGTTTCTATCCTCACTGTACATCTTCAAACTAAGAAGCTGTAAAACTGTAATCTTTTACATCGGTTACATATTGACAATGAATGCATGTTGTCATTCTCCTTGAAAACCAACAAGTCAACGCTGGTGGAACGAATTCAGAACGTATAAAGCAGTGCAATATTAGAAACTACACCTCTGTTTCGCCGATACTTCCACCGACTAACAATCATAACTTCGGCGGAATTTGAACTCAGAACGTAACGGCAGAAGATATAATACCACAAGATATTTTGCCCGGCGTGCTAACAATTCTGTCAGCTCGCCACCTTAATTTGCTCTGAATATTGCCATAAAAAATAAAGGTTATGTAGACTTCACCAGATGAAGAAGCGTATGTGGAGCCTGATATTTTTGTGGAACAGAAAGACTTGAAGTTCTGACAGCTTAGTGTATATTGGAAGGTCACCTAGTAGATATGGTATCCTTGATGCTGAAATACATCATAGGATTGCAAAAGCTAGTGCTGCTTTCCGGAAACCGGAGATGCCACTCTGGTTAGATCGGGGTCTCACGAGAAATATGAAGTTCACTGCATATGAGTCGTGTGTACTTGCAACTCTGCATTGTAACCGGCGCATCCTGAATATAAAGGGGTTCTCTTACGTGTCTGATGTTGCTGTAATTCAGCTGGCAGCTCCAGTATTGAGAAAAATATAATTATGAAGCATTTGCGTTGAGCTGCTTATGTTGTCAGGTGGGAAGAAGGCAGGTGACTCAAAGATATGTTTTATGGGGAGCTGACAAGATGGAAAGGCCTCAGATCAAACCTAAGAAGCGGTTTAAGGATGTCATAAAAGGCAAACTTAAAACTGTGGAGATTGATATGGATATCTGTCAGACACTTGTGGAATGTCGTGTATGAAGACCAAGATTATCAAGCGCAGATGTAAAGTTTTTGAACAAAAGAAAATGGAGCATGCTGCTTGAAGCGCTCACTCCATAAGCGGAACACAAGAGCATGGCTATAGAAACCCAGCAGAAGCTGAAGTGCTCTATCATTGGACGATTTCTTCTGTCAAGTGCTGAGTTTCTCAGCCATCAAAAGGCATAGGAGCCAGGGAGAGATCAAACTAATTGTGAGATGGTTTTTATACCCAGCGTATCGCGGATAATTTGTACTGAAAAAAGAAATAAATGTCATATCTCTGAACTTTCCGGCAGAACGAAAGTTGGGTTAGAAAGCTACCTGAGTTGCATCAACATGCTATGTTCAGTTATGAGAACGCACATTTCTGGCAAGCAGTGATATACAGCATATTTATACGCACACTCTCACATACGCACACTCGGGTACGAAAGCACTCACACATGCATCCACAACACACATACACCCACACGCATATTGAATGAATTTTATGTGAAAATTCAATACTATCGTAATTGAAATACTGACTAATATTTAATAGATAATTTTTAATAACATGCTAAATTGTTTTATAAATTAAAAATAGTATTACTCCTCAAATACATTTAATAATCAAATATCATCGAAAAGGGGTTTTTTTCAGTCTAAAAAACCACGTAGATATTTTGCAAGTATTGTAGCTCTAGCAATCGCTAAATAAATGTTTTATTTAACTCATATTGAATTATGTCTAATAGAAATTTAATTTTATACATTTCATGCAAATTTACATATAATTATATATCTACTTACTAGAATTGAATTTTGCTTTCTGAATTATATTTTCCGAATTTAACATCAAAGTCACGCCAAAAATAGTTTGCAGTTTGCTACGCCATAAAATGTTTCATTTTAAATTTTAAATTCTTATATCATAGATAGTCATCTGCAGATCGAAATCAATATACTGAAAATTTGCATAAAAACTGCTAATTATTTATCGTTTAGATATTCTGGGTTTAAATTACTAGACTTTGCTGTTTAAAGATTCATTTTTTGAAAAACATATTCTAAATGTATAATAGTCTTGATTATTTGGTTTTTCTACATAGTTAGGCTTTGATGGATATGCTAAAATTAGGTCGCTGTATTTATTACATTATCATTGTGTCGTTCTGCCTCGAAACTAGACAGTCTGCGATAGAAAATGTGTATTATGTCTTGTATTTTTTAAACAATTATATATTTGAAATGTTTTTTTCTTTCTTTCTGCCTGTATGCAAATGTGATTATAATTGAATATTTTATGAAATATTATCTGAAGATAAGTTTTGCAAATTTCTTTCGTCACACACTGCTAATTATCTCTAATTTGTTTAAGACAATTAAAGCTCTATTCTTTCATGGTTGTCAGCATATTGACGTAGACAGCAATCTGACGCAACTCAGGTTTGTTTTCATAAGTAATGACATCGATAAATGCATGAGATTAGACATGGTTGCTGGTACTATCAGAATAATAATCTGATCTTACTCAGAAAATATCATACTGTTTTATGAAATAAACATTATATAATCTGCATCTGAGTTTACAAACGATTGGTCAAAATCATCAAAGATAATACTCTGGTTTCAGAGTATTATCCATTACGACAGTGATATGGTTAAACGACATTACTAACCTGTTAGTTTTATATATATAAATTGGATTTTCGCATTTGTGTATATATTTATACAAATTGAAAGCTAAAGCTCGGTGACGGCACTTGGTCGATATTACAAACGTTTGTCTGTTACGTTTGTATGGCTTCATCTAATTATTTTACAGGCCTATAACATTTTAATGCTGGTATAATCTTATCCAGATTATTTAGTGAGATTCTTTGCAGTAAATACTTCAGTTGTGAAAGAAAGGTAGAATATGGGTTATATAGTTTTGTATGGAAATATTCGCTATAGATTAGAATAGAACACTTGAACAATTTATATAGTCTATCGTTCAGTTTTGCATTTAAAATTTGTTAATTAAGCTTGTAGAATACTAGAATTATGTCGAATTTTTTAAGGTAGGTTCATGCTGATGAAAATGAAAAAGGCTTTATTTTTTTTTAATTGTAATTTAATAAAGTTATTTTTAATCCACGTTATCTTTAACGTAATATAACACAAAATCAAACAAAACACGAAACTATTTTAAAATAGTTAAACCGTTATTTAAAATCTGTTCTAAAACAATTAAAAAGCTAATTAATCTACTACTTCGGAAATCAAAGTCCCTTCATTTGTAATAATAAATGTAAGTTGTTTCAAGGTCTTGATTTTGTTAATTGCGTTCATTTACAGAGACAATGATATAGAGGGGGCAGTTAATTGTACAAATTCGTTTTAGTCCTTCTCTCATATAACTTTCTAGCAGAATGTGATTTCCCTTCCATTGATTTTTCGTCAGCTCGTTTACAGCGCGAAAGTTATACTATTCTATGTTGTAAGGTAGCTTTGTAATATCAAAAGAAATCCAACTTTTAATAGTATCAAATGAAAAAATTCTTTAGACCATTATTCAAATGACATGTATCAAATTAAGACTCTTCTATTTAATGTGTATAAATGATAATTATTGCGTTTAATCGGCGGTACAGTGTATAAATCAAGCAAAATGTTTCACTAAATATCAAGATTATTTATGTGTTAATGTTGTTAACTATGATTAATAGAATTTGAGCCTTTAATAATGTACAATGTAAAAAACAAAAACTTAGCTATTTTTTAAAGACTGGCAACCATTTAAAGCTAGGTGAATTAATGTGTATTAATGTGAGATAATAAGTGATAGAGAACTGGAAATGTTGCACGAATATACTTTACAGAAATGTTATCATTGTCATTGGATTTATGACCAACTTAATAACAAGTCGGCGAGCTGGCAGAAACGTTAGCACTCCGGACGAAATGCCTTGCAGTATTTCGTCTGTCTTTACGTTCTGAGTGGAAATTCCGCCGAGGTCGACTTTGCCTTTCATCCTTTCGACGTCAATAAATTAAGTACCAGTTGCGTACAAAATTTTGTGTTTGTGCCTAGAGTAGAAAAGAACATCCTAACATTATTTTTCTTCATGGTGTAATGAAAATTACATTAGCCAAATTGCTGTGTTCATATTTTAATTAATATGATAGATTATGTTTCGAGAGAGTTTTCCGGAAGACTGAGTAACAACTTGAAAATTTTGGCACTAGCTGAGTTAGAGCGCAATGTCAAATGTTAGTTCCATTCAGCAAATTAAACAGGAAATGATTAAAAATTTCCGTTTTGATATATTCTCAATCCTCAATTCGTCAGGATAAGTATATGTTGGCAAAGAAAACAATTTTCTTTCATGCATTATATTAAGTTATATCTAAAGGGATTCCGAGCTTTAATAAAATGCTTTCATATCTCTATTCAATATTTAAAGCCAAAACAAATTTTATAAATTTCTGTGCAGAATAGACTGATACAAGATGATTCTGCGTTCATAATAGGAAGCAGGATTTGCATTAGATTATGCTGTCAAGTATACGAGAACAAAACCATACATTGGCATAGAATTGTTTGAAAGCAAAAATTTCGTTTACAAATCCTTACTGATCTTTAAACATATATGGATACATGTATATAT
Source organism: Octopus bimaculoides (assembly GCF_001194135.2). Classification (NCBI taxonomy): domain Eukaryota; kingdom Metazoa; phylum Mollusca; class Cephalopoda; order Octopoda; family Octopodidae; genus Octopus; species Octopus bimaculoides. The sequence goes on from NC_068988.1 coordinate 26,034,603, forward strand.
ATATATAT
>NC_068988.1:26035390-26036659 GCF_001194135.2 Octopus bimaculoides
TATATATATATAATCATTATTTCAAATTCTAGTACAAGGCCGGCAATTTCGAGGGAGGGGATAATTTATCGACCCTGAAAGGAAGAAAGACAAAATGGAGTTCGGCAGAGTATATGTATTTAATAACAATTAAATTAATAAACTTATACTATTATTTTCAAAGCTCCTAATAAGTATTGGCTACAAAATGCTACACGTAGTAGGACTTCTCCTTCTACTGAATATAAAGGTGGAACTCCATGAATATCCACTGAATTTAGGCGAACGAATTTTAATACGAGAAAATGGAATGACCAGGCCGCATTCCATATCACTACAATTGTTTCGATGCCTCAGTATCATTTGCTAGTCGATGAACATTACATATATTATACATTTTGTTGCATTAACAAGATCTAACAATAACTGTTTACGTACACATCTTCCAGTAAGTAGATTCTAGAATGGGTCTAGATCACGGGTTTCACGAAGCAAATATTATATCGCTTTCTATCTATCCATTTATCTATGTATGTATGTATGTATCTATCTATCTATCTATATCTATCTATCTATTTGTCTATCTATCTATCTATCTATCTCAATATATACATATATATTCGCCCGCACACGCATAAACACTATGTGAATCGACCTTGGTACTAATATTGATTTCAAATATTAGCACAAGGCCAGCAGTTCCAAGATAATTCGATTACATCCACTCCAGTGCTCAGTTAGTACTTATTTTATCGATTCCGAAGGGATGAAATGCACATCGACCTCACCGGAATTTGAACTCAGAGCGTAAAGATGGATGAAACACGGCTAAGCAATTTCTCCGGCGGGCTCACGATTCTGCCTACTTGCCGCCTTAAACTTTGTTAATAATGTTATGCAATATAATATCACTGATCGGTTGAAACATTGGAAGCGTCACAGAAAAATTCACTGGTTATTCAGATGCAGATCCGTAGATACTAAGTTCAAATCACGCTAACTTTAACTGTGTATTTCTACCTTCTTGTGTGAAGGAAATCAATTTATGGATAAACATATTGGGCTTTTGTTGAGCGTTTGAATCCATCATAATGAATCGTAAATCGTTTCAATATCAGAGAATGCGATTTGCGTCAATGACTTGCGTTTTTCTCATTAGGCCGTCAACAATGAAACACATACACATACATACGCACAGACGCACACACAATCACTTACAAGCACACACACATACACACACACGCGTGCATTTATATGTATATATATATATATATATATATATATATATAT
>NC_068988.1:26037329-26041315 GCF_001194135.2 Octopus bimaculoides
TATATATATACATATATCTATATGTATGCATGCATGTATAGGTGGGGATGTATGTATATACACACATGTGTGTGTGTGTGTGTTTTCGCGAGCGCATTTAAAGCATATCTGCATATGTGGGTGTACGCTATAAACTTTCAGTTATATTTCATTTTTTTTTCCATTTTGTGTGGAGGAGAAAATATATTTCATTACTTGTACAGCTTTATTATGTCAGCTGATGCAATCCCTTTGGGTAATTGAATCCAGCCTATATGACATAGCTTATGCGCTAGCACAGGCTACCGGTTTACTAGAGCTTCGTATAATTATTGGGTTTATTACATATTACAGAAAATCTGATAAGAAAGACATATATACATAGAAATGTAATGAGGCGTCATGATTTCCTATAATGCTATCTCTCCAGCGGTCACGATAACTTCATATATCCATCATATCGAATATGTTATGCATCCAGTGATTAATCCCTTTATCGATCGTAAATCTATTGAATGTGGTGTTTTGAAAATGTACAGCAGTTTATAATGGCGGAGCTTACGTCATTTGAATGATGATCATTCATTTGCACAAGCCATTGAATTCCCAGTAGTAAAATTAATGTTTCAGCGGTTGAGTATTCCATAGCCTCGTGTGCATTTAACGCAATCCACACAGGTCGAATTAGCGTGACAAGGTTTTAAAATACAAGTTCAGTTGAACACAATAGTGTTCGGAAAAAAAAAGTGATTATGTTAATCTCATGAGAATATATTTTTTTCCACGAAATGATGATGAGGTCTCCATTGAATCTGAACTCAAAATGCAGAGTGCTGAAATAAATATTGTAATGCATTATATCCCACGTCGTAACCCTATACCGAGCCGTCTCTTTATTAATGTACTAATAGTTCATTGGTTATATCGTAAACAAATATATAAAACATTGAAATAGTTTATACTGACCCATTTTTTCTTATATCACCGAGTAGCTTGAAGGCGATAAAAAAATTGTTGTCCACGTAGGAGAGTTAATAGAAGACTATTAGTTACCCGTTTAAACTCAGCATTTAAATATGGTAGGATATAGCTAACATTAAAGAAATTAAAAAGTTTGGGTTTGATTTTTTTTTTTAGTGTAAATGTTTATACTCTTTAATTTTATCAATTCTTTACGTTGTAGTGACATTGCTATACACTCTAAACTCACAAATATACACGAAAGAGAGGAATACACACAGGCATATATATATATTCAGGCAAATGTTTCGTACATGTTTCTATGTATGCATTTATGTATAGTCATGTAGATGTATATATATGTATTGTCAAAACAAACAGACAAACAACTTTAAAAATAATAAAACACAAGAAGGGAAGGTGCACATGGAATGTATTCGTTTGACACTCAGTAAAAGAGCATTTTTTACGTTCCCGAGCACAGCTCTTAGTCGGAAAGGAAAACGGAAAAGGAAAAGACCAAAGAAAGAAGAAATCACCAATAGCATTTCGGGTGGTTATATTGTTGTATACGCGTTCGCGCGTGTGTATAAGTATGCATTTATGCATGACGCGCATGTAAACATATATGCTTGTGAACATGCATACACACCGTCGGACTTGTGAATCTTTGTTTTGACATATGTATTTGTACATATACATTATGGTGCTATGTTTTGCCCCAGTAAAATATTTACTCTCACATGTTAAATCTAAATCACCCCTGCAACTTCTACAATAGATGTCCATACTGACGTACATCTGCTTATACTTCAAATGGTATCGCCTTGTACAAGAACGATTTTGAGCATGTAATTTAAATAACTTTACCACGGGTCGGTCACAAGCTATGAACCAGTCGGCATATTATATATTTATATATGTATAGAGTTCTCTTCAAAGAACTGCCTACTAATTAACAAGGAGCTTAGTATGGATTACTCAATTTATCATCATACTGATGTCTGCGATTTAACGTTAGAAGGATAAGAGATTGTTGATGTTTGATATATAATCCAGCTATGAACTGATGTGCGAATTTCAATCAGCTTTAGGGAAAGATTTCACAAAGATGATTAGAAACATTGCAGTCTTTCTGGACAGAATCACGAAATATACATGCTATGTTAATTTCATTGTGAGACGTACATGAATGTTAAGGCTTTAATATAATTCTGCTATTTCAAGTAATTTGGGAGTCGATTAATTATTTTTATACACATGCTGTAAAGAAAATATAACCTCAGGTAAATATATATCTCTTAGTCTAAGAACAATTGGCATCCCAGAACCGTTATTGAATTAAATATATTATTGTTAACATTATTTCTTCAAAATATTCTTTTGAGGAATTCTAAGATGTTCCTAAATATCATTGCCCTATGCACATCCTTCTGCACGAAAGATTTCCTTTTCTAAAATACTTCCGATTTAAGTGGTAACAGTATGCATTATATCAATTTCGGAACATATACTCTGTCTTTATTTATCTAATGGTCTACCTTGTGAAATGTCTGAGAAATAACTACACTAGCTTGCTTTACATTCATGGAAAGAACATTGGGTTTAATTAAATTTAAATGTTCACAGTATTATAAATAACTTTGCTTAAATACTATCGATCCTATGTCAAGTAGAAATACTAACTTTATAAAGTATAAATTTAAATCACGGCATCATTTCGATAAAACATGGCCTCATTTCGGTAGTATGTAGTAATTCATGTATCGCTTAACTTTCAACAAATGATAGTATAAAATACATTTACAACTACTCTCAACTGCATTGTAAAGGATCTTTTTCTGCAAAAGGATTATCCCTTTCGAGAATACACTTTATAAAGTAGTTTTACAATTTATTTTATCCTCATTACTATAAGGTCGCCAAAATCTCACATAAATCAAAAGGAAAATATACTCAACTCTTGATGTGTCTTGCATTTAGTCACTAACCGTCATATGGAATTGTGTCCCTCAGAAGTGTTTCCCCAGTATTTAAATAATTTTAGAAAGGATATTTATAAAAGAAAAACAGTTCACATATGTCCAACATATTTCATTCTTAAAAATCATTTTGCGTGTGTACAGAAAATGTATTTCAGTTATATTAATGATACTGCTTTTTGGGGCGTAATTCAGCCAGTGTAGCCATAAATTTGATGGACATCTATACTCGGGCATATAAACATATTATGCTTAATTAGAACATCTGCGAGCCGAAGGCATTAAGTTGGACTGTCATAGAGAGGGAATTCTATGCCATTTAAATTCTGATAGAATGGCACTGAGAAAAATTGATTTCTACGAACATTTCAGGACGTACTTAGTTATGAATTTTATCCCGCTTTGGTCTAAGGAGCCGATACACACACAAATGTGAACGCTGCAAACAACATGGCCCCAGTCATATTGTGGTCATGATATCTATTGAAGAGTAATCTTGATCAGAAGAAAGAATATGTATTCAAAGGTATAGAAAAAACGCATAGAGACCATAAGAAATACGTACGAAACTCATTATATATCACATTCGTTGAAATGTTCCTATGTCCAATTCAACAAATAGTGCATAATTGGTTTTAATAATACTATTTATATGTAAATATGGCGTGAACTTTTAATTGCTGAGTGAGATAGAAAATTGAAAGTATAATGAATATAAAACATTTGATTTTCACAATCAATATTTATATATTGAGGGGAAAATAATTCAATTTAAAATAAGATACTTTATGTAAATAACCAGACATTGGTTAGGTCACATTGCTTTCGATTCTGTGTTTTGCGCTCAATGAAAATAAAATGTAGTATTTATCGATTTCAGATATTCCAAGAATAATTGCGATTAAAAATGGGGACACTTCGGCTTTATCGACTATTAGTTTTATAATAAACCATGAAAGAGATCATCCACGTAAATCAGTGTTTATATATTAGTATCTCAATGGTGCCAAATGTTAGATGTATGCTAGGAAAATAATGCCAACTCATAGATTTCATAACGTAATA
>NC_068988.1:26041340-26042928 GCF_001194135.2 Octopus bimaculoides
ATATATATGTGTGTGTGTGTGTGTGTGTGTGTGTATGTATTTGACTCTGTGTGAATATGTGAGCCTGTATGTGCATTATATATTCGTACCTGGGCACATTTACAGAAGCTAAATATTGATGAATCTTAGGATATCATTATATTATTATTCTGGAAACATTTTAGAAATTTTGGACTAACAATAGCACACTATCTAAGGAATATAATAGATGGAGTAAAAACTGAACGAAAAAGTAAAATTGATAATTGTGTATATCTAAACTTTAGGGAATTAACTGCACACAAACGTACACACACACAAAGAACAAATATTACTTGAAATGTTATCTCTGAGCAGAATAGTATTTCCTCAGAATGAAATTATTGTTAAAATCTTCTACATACTATATCTGGTATCTCGACCATGCTAAAAAAAAATTTGGTGACTTTCTATTTTTTATACACTTTCATTTTTTGCCTGCGTGGTATCTCCTTTGTTCTAATATTTTTTTCAGTTATCTTCTTTATAATAAGAAGCGGGGATTTTGCTTCACTCTTCTTCTTCTTCTTCTTCTTCTTCTTTTTCTTCGTCTTCTTCTTCTTCTTCTTTTTCTTCTTCTTCTTCTTCTTCTTCTTCTTCTTCTTCTTCTTCTTCTTTTTCTTCTTCTTCTTCTTTTTCTTCTTCTTCTTCTTGATCATCATCATCTTCTTCTCCTTCTTCTTCTTGATCATCATCATCATCATCATCATATTCTTCTTTTTCTTCTTCTTCTTTTTCTTCTTCTTCTACTGAATATTATTATTATTATTATTATTATTATTGGTGCGAGTGTGTGTGTGTTTGACCTTATTATCTTGGAAAGTATCATGTAGCAAGTTGAGGAAATTTGAAATGATGATGTATGAACTATGTTTTCTATGGAGAAGATAAGCGATGGCCTACCTATCAGATAAACAGAACAAATTTCGTCTAAAGCATCGTCTAAATTTCTTCATGTCTCTTCTTCTTCTTCTTCTTCTTCTTCTTCTTCTTCTTCTTCTTCTTCTTCATTTCCTTCTTTTTCTTCTTCTTCTTCTTCATTTCCTTATTTTTCTTCTTATTATTCACCATCATCATCTTCTTCTACCTCCTCTTCTTCTTCTTCTACCTCTTCTCCTTTTCTTTCTTTCTTCTTCTTTTCCATCTTCTTCTACCTCTTCTTCTCCTTTTCCTTGTTTTTGTTTTTCTACCTCTTCGCCTTATTATTATCTTTTTCTATTTCTTTTTCCGCTTCTTTCTTATTCTCTTCTTTCTTTTTTTCTCCTTCTTGTTCTTCTCCTTCCTCATCTTCTTCTCTTTGTTGTTGTTGTTGTTCTTCTTCTTATCTCCTCTTCCTCTTCCACCTCCTCCTCCTATTACTACTACTACTGCAGCACCACTGACGTAGCCACCACCACGACTGTGGTGACTCCCTTTGGTCACGACCATGGGATTGCACTTACAAAGTTACCCTCCCAGGCACAAGTCTGTGCACGGTTTGTTTATGGAAGACCAGCAGTCGACCATGCATACCGGCCTCCCCTTTCCTCGCCACCATTGTTATCCAATGGAAAAGCAATGGGGGGGGGGT
>NC_068988.1:26042938-26045438 GCF_001194135.2 Octopus bimaculoides
ACCATGCATACCGGCCTCCCCTTTCCTCGCCACCATTGTTATCCAATGGAAAAGCAATGGGGGGGGGGTAGAAAATTAAATTCAGAATACACAGTTTCCATCTACTAACCTCACTCACAATATACTGCTTCGCCCAGTGCTATATATTATAAGACGCTTGCCCATGGTGCCCCGCAAGGGTACTGAACCGGAAACCATGTGTTTGCAATGCGAGCTTCTCAGCTACACGGCGATACCTGTGCGTGAATGTCGACCGAATTGCCAATACTACATGCTATATTTAGTTACGGCTCTTTACATTCTTTGTTCAAATACCACGGAGATCAATTCTTTTTCTCATTCCTCCGTTGTTGATTGAATTTACTGTTTTACTCTTTTACTGTTTTACCTGTTGCAATCATTTAACTGTGGCCATGCAGGAGCACCGCCTTTATTCGAGCAAATCGATCGCAGGATATATTCTTTGTAAGCCTAGTACTTATTCTATCGGAAGCTTTTGCCAGACAGCTAAGTTACGGAGACATAAACACACCAGCATCAGTTGTCAAGCGATGTTGGGGGGACAAACACAGACACACAAACATATACATATATACCACATTCTTCTTTCAGTTTCTGTCTACCAATCTACTCACAAGGCTTTGGTTGAACCGAGGCTATAGTAGAAGACACTTACCCAAGGTGCCACGCAGTGGGACTGAACCCGGAACGATGTGGTTCGTAAGCAAGTGACTTACCATACAGCCACTCCTACTACAAATCAAGTACAAATCAGTTGATGGTACTGACTAAATTTTACTTCAAATTTCAGTCCTGCGTATGCTAGACTTTTTATGAAATTAGTGAAGGAGGGCTTTTCATTCATTAATAAAAAAGGGTAAAAAAGATTCATTGTCATGTACCGTATTGAAGCATAACACCTTACTCACGCAACTATGGAATCACTTCTAATTATTAACTAGAATTGTCAGCAGTAGAAAGAGTTAAAATCTTTATCTGCATGATAGGAACATTTTCTGTTAATATGCCATGTGATATTACATCTCCTTGTCTACTTCAGGTCTTTTGAAATTTGGCCAACAGGTATTTCTTGGAGAAAAACGAGAGGAATTAATGATTAGTCTCACCTAAGCAAAGGAGTCTAATAATTGCTTGAGTACCTTGGAAATAAACCCCTGTAAAATGAGATACCGTATTATTATTATATAATTATTCAGCATTTGACAGTTTGAGGCAAATTTCTACTGCATCGCTTCTTGCACTTCCGTGCTGCTGACGTGTGTGCAGCATTGCGTGTTATTTTCAGCTGTGTGGAGTGCACGAACTCTGCCCGGTATTGTATTGTGCTAGTTTTTATTTCTCCCTTGTGGTATTGTGTTACTGCCTGTATTGTATATTGAGTGTGTAATGCGTTGGTTATTGGTTTGCTACTGGGAATTTATTTCACTTGGTAACTGCGGTATAGTGGCTGTCTTCTTTAGTGGGTTGTTTTGTTTACTTTGTATTATTGAATTCATTGTGTCTTGCGTAAGATGTGGGCTGTTCTTGGTAGGGATATTTTTGGGGTAGTGTGTCGTGTCGAGGATCCAGGTATAGCTTCTACATTTTTGTCATATGTTTTTCTTTCATCATGCCCAATGCTCCAATTATTATTGGTATTGTTTTTACCTTCATGCCCCATATCTTGAATACTTCAATTTCAAGGTGTCTGTACTTTGACAATTTCTCCACTGCTTTTTGAACTATATTTTGATCAGAAGGGACTGCAATGCCTATCAGTAAGCACGTGTGCTCCTCTCCCCAATCCTTGATTAACATGTCTGAGCCATTAGCTTTTATTTCTTTGTCACTTTCAACCGTCGCCTCCTGGCCGTTGTTTTGTACCTTGTTTGACACCTATTGTCAGTTTTAATGTTGTAATGGTGACATATTGTCCAGTGGATATAACTGCTTACTTTGTCGTGTCTGTATATTTTTATTATTATTATCATTATTATTATTATTAGTAGTAGTAGTAGTAGTAGTAGTAGTAGTAGTAGTAGTACTACTACTACTACTACTACTACTACTACTACTACTACTACTACGTCGACGGCGATGATGGTTTCTTTCAAGGCAGTGATGTTGATGACGATAGTACTACTGATGCAGCTGCTACTTATGATGATAAAAATAAAGGCGAAGAAAGACGATATGTAGAAAGAAGAACGAGGAGGCAAGCGATAAGGAGAATCAGGAAGTATAAAAATAAAAAGAATCCGCATATACGAAACAAGAATGCAAGAATATAACAAAAAAATGCCTATGAAAATACATAAACATTATCATGTTTCCTCTTCTGTGTTGGTCTGTTCAGCGAGATTCGGCAGCTGATATATCTTTTACTTCCGATTCTGTGGAGGTAATAAGTTAAAAGATATACGCTCAAAGTATGAACTTTTCTGTAGACAGGATCTTTCCTGTTATCTGTTTTACACGCGTGCGCGCACCCATGCGCGGT
>NC_068988.1:26047410-26048363 GCF_001194135.2 Octopus bimaculoides
ATGGGTTTTTTATGCCGATCAAATGTTGGTGCATCAGGTTACTCCCTCCATAAAACCAACATTTCCTGAACGAGTGCATGGCGTGCCACACTTCAGATGAACGTGAGAGGAAATGCTTTGCTCAAAAATGCAGAGCACCGCCCGTTCTAGAAATTGATACATTGATCCCGTAAACGTGAGTGCCACTCACCAGCAAATAGGCCATAAGTCCTCCAATACACATTCATACATACAGACAGATATGTGTGTGTGTATATATGTATATATATGCACATATATATATTTATACACACATACATATGTATATATACTTACAGGCATAGACACTCACACACACACACGCGTATGCATGTATATATACACACACACAGATACATACATATGTATATAAGCATCAAATATCTTTTGTGTGTGTGCGTACGTGCGATCTCACGCGCTTCAATGATATTAATTCCAGTTAAAATAGAACTATAAAATCAATTCCTAAATTCCATTGTTCTCTTTCTGGAATTTACTACCGAATATAGTTTGTCTCTAATTTTTTCTCTTTCTTTTTTACATAAATACTAAACATTAATTCCGGTATATATCTTATTGTCTGAAACATCATTTCTTGTTATTGTATATTTTCTTATGAATGATTGACACTAATCTTCCACAAATATACAGAGTAAAATAGAGTCAAAACTCCAAAATATATATTTTTTAAATACTGCTTACTTCACCATTGTATCTTCAAATATATTTGAGACAAGTGATTCATTTATTAACATAAATAATTTATAATAAAAATAGCGTATATACACATATATATCGAATAAGTAAATTTTCAAGTTTATTCTACTGTCATTGCATAAAAATGAAAAGTAATTGCAAAAATCAGTGAGGCTTATTCCACGCGTGCAAAATAGCGTGTGTGTGTGTGTGTGTGTGTGTGTGTGTGTGTGTGTGTG
>NC_068988.1:26048373-26048923 GCF_001194135.2 Octopus bimaculoides
GTGTGTGTACGTGTGTGTTTGTGCGTATGTTTATTGCTTTACTCTTTTATTCATTTACTTGGTTCAGTCATTTGACTGTAGCCATGCTGTAGCATGGCTGCAGTCAAATAATAAGTTACCGCATCCATGCTTCGGTAATTTATTTCCCTGCAGGGTTGTTTCCGGCACTAGCGCTCCAAAATGAATATATTTGAAAAATACCACAATAAATATATTTTATAGAACTGTACATGAGGTTTCTCTCAGGAAAACGTTTCTGTGTATAGTTCTCTGAAATATGTTTTGAGATACGACAGGCTACACTGAGGAGTTACAGAGACTTGTATTTTGCATTTTGCAAGTATTAATAATGAAATCATGATACGTAGGTAATCGTTTTATTTTGTAAAATTTCATTTGCCTTGCTTATTTTTTTACATTCTGGCGTTTGCTGAATTTTGTTTCTTGAGAACACACTCTTTGTGGTAAGGCGATTTGACGTCTATCTCTAGCGTATAAGAACTCAATACAACGCGAGCTGAATGCCCTAACCACGAAGCCACGCTTCTTC
>NC_068988.1:26048933-26054780 GCF_001194135.2 Octopus bimaculoides
ATTTGCCTTGCTTATTTTTTTACATTCTGGCGTTTGCTGAATTTTGTTTCTTGAGAACACACTCTTTGTGGTAAGGCGATTTGACGTCTATCTCTAGCGTATAAGAACTCAATACAACGCGAGCTGAATGCCCTAACCACGAAGCCACGCTTCTTCACCATTTATATATATATATGTGTGTGTGTGTGTGTGTGTGTGTGTGTGTGGATTAGTACTAGAATCAAATTTCTTCAGAAATAATTTACATTTACAACAAATTTCCCTTGGTAAATAGCATTAAAAAATTGGGAAAAAATCTTTGTAAAATGTTTCTCGAAAAGAATTGTTATTCAAATATTGTATTCATATACATACATTATACACTCACAGATATACACACGCACGCACGCACGCCCACACATATACGTGCGCCACACATATATTAAATATACACGTGTGTGTGCGTGTGTTAAATGAATGTATGTCTGTATGCCTATATGGAAAATGTCTACGAATTACGTTTTCTTAATTTACTTCAGACGATTCCAATAGTTGAAACTTTAGGCAGAATAACTACTGGTAATTCATTGGATAAATACTGTCTTATTTTTCAATTGAGTTATTTATCAACGGTAGTGAAGATTTGTTTGAGTTGTTAATATATACACGTATATATATATACATACGAGATATAAACATATGTGTGTGTGTGTGTTACTGTACATAAGTGTGTATATATATTCATTTTCAACGTTTCTACATATCTATCATTGTATCTCTCTTATTCTTAAATAAATTTAATGTTGTTGAATTAAAATTTATAGCACTTTCACTCTGAAAGTTAGCAAATATAGATTCATCATGTTATTTCTTTGCAATAATGGAAATTGTTCAGGCTTATTTATTGGTTGGCTACTTCACTCAACATATATCGTACTAATTCTTGTATTTAGGAAATTCACTTTATAGCAATCTGTATTGAAATAAAAGGCCCTTTAGTGTTCTGCTTAGATGCAAGTTAGACTAAGAAATACAGCGTGTGTCTGATTGATACAGCGATTAGTATATGAATAGATATTTAGCTATGTCTGTAGAAGAATTGGAGATATTTCTACTAATGTGCGATCATTCACACTGAAACGGATCAGGATTAATATTTGCGTTATTCCAAATATATTTCACCTCATTTCCACTGATCTGGTGTTTTAAAAGTCAGTCAAACTTCAGGATGTTTCTAATTTCTGTACTCCACACTGTTTTGTTTTATGTAATTTTCTAAGGCACTCCGTTGTTTACGACGGTGAGGATTCCAGTTGATCCACTCAATGGAACAGCCTATTCGCGAAATTAACGTGCAAGTGGCTGAGCACTCCACAGATACGTGTACACTTAACGTAGTTCTTGGGGAGATGCAGCGTGACACAGAGTATGACAAGTCTGGTCCTTTGAAATACAGGTGCAGTAGAAATAGGAAGAAAGAGTGAGAGAAAATTGTGATGAAAGAGTACAGCCTGCCAGAGCCTCGTGGAGCTAAAGTGTTTTCGTTTCAATAAACACTCACAACGCCCGGTCTGGGAATCGAAACCGCGATCTAATGACCGTGAGTCCGCTGCCCTATCCACTGGGCCATTGCGCCTCCCCAGCTATGTAATAAATCTACTGACAAGTCAAGCTGTGCAAATCATTCTTGACAATTCGGTTTGGGTTTAGTTTTTGTTTATATTAAATCGGAAATACCTCAGTGTTATATTCGATGCTAGAATTTCTATGAATAAATATCCATTGCGGAGAGATGAGCAAGATGGAAAATCTGTTACGGATAATTTTCTGAATGGAAAGATGATATCATCTATTTACACATTTTACTTTCCACAGCTAAGGAACTATGAAATAATTATTAAAATTACATACACGCACTCACACACATGTATCCTATATTTATATATAGTGGTTTTGGTTGGCATCCTGTCGCTTACGAAGACGAGGGTTCCTGATGATCCGATCAACGGAACAGCCTGTTCGTGAAACTAACGTGCAAGTGAGCATTTCATAGACACATGTACACTTAACGTAATTGTCAGAAAGATTCAGCGTGACACAGAGTGTGACAAGGCTAGCGCTTTGAAACACAGGTACAACAGAAATAGGAAGAAAGAGTGAGAGAAATTTGTGGTGAAAGAGTACAGCAGGGTTCGCCACCATCCCCTGCCGGAGCATTGTGAAACTTTAGGTGTCTTCGCTCAATAAACACTCATAACGCTAGGTCTGGGAATCGAAACCGCGGTCCTACGACCGAGAGTCCGCTGCCTTAACTACTGGGCCATATACGCACTTATATACATATACATATATTTTTATCTCAATATGTCTATCAGTCTACAGCACATATCTGTGTCAATGTGTGTGTGTTTGTGTGTGTGTGTGTGTGTGTCTCTGTGTGTGTGTGTGTGTGTGTTTATGTGAGTGTGTATGCTGTTTTGTATTTATAATAGACGTCATACTTCGTATTAATACGCATATATTTAACAAATATCGAAACCTATTAAATAATGAAATATATAGAGAAACTAAAAGGGTTTATAAAATAGTTTTAAATAGTTAAATGTTTAACTGAAATATGTAAATAAATAATATGCTTTTAACATGTTTAACAACAAAATTTATATATAACATCATGTTACGTCAATGTCGTCTTGTGCAACACATGGAAAGAGCAGTGCTTTGCTCTAATGTAATTGTAATGAAATCATGCAAAACTGATTATAATAGCACTCAAGATCTTTCACAGTAGTGCCTGTGATGAAACATTTCATTAGTGTTTGAAGTGATGATCAAAATCAGTTGATTTAATCGTATAAAATTAAAGGTCAAAATTATATATTTCTCCGTTGAATGTAATTATAGTGAACTGTAATTAGAACTCAATGGTCAGGGTTTGTTTTAATGTAAATTAAGCTGTGGTTATAAAATCGCAAAATTGTTTATACTGTTATAAAACATATGCTGGTTGTTTCAATGAAAGAAGTCATAGGTTTTGTTGCCAGACGTCAGCAGAGAGTTGGCTAAAGATTGGTAGTTCTTATTAAAGTATCAGTGCTGGGGATTGATAAAAAAAAACTTACATATATATGTGTGTGTGTGAGTGTTTGAGTGTTTGAGTGTGTGTGTGTGTGTGAGTGTGTGCAGAAAAATACTCACATAAATATATGCAAACACACCCACACAAATATATATGCAGTGATTCAGCGTATGTCATATATATATATGTGTGTGTGTGTGTGTGTGTGTGTGTGTGTGCGTATGAGTTGGTTGTGAGTGTATTTCTTAAAATCAACTTTAAGTATCCGATTATTACATTATAAATGTTTCCAGTCTCTTAGAACGTGTCACGAGACTTCTCAATTAATAGTTATTTGAAGGATTATCGTCAACGAAATAAATGTATATGATTAGAAACAGAAAGCCACTAAATCTTTTATCTGCCAAATTATTTAGGATTATTCTAACTTTATAATTAACTTTAATGGTGGGCACGTATTCTGATTTCATAATATAATCCAAGTATTCCTGATGGCATTAAAACTGATTGTTTATATAACTATGTAATGCTCTGATGCTGTTATCCAAAGTCATTGATTAATATACCAAACTTTTACTATATCCATGGTTGTCCGGGATAATATTAGTAATGTAATGAGAATTGTTGATTATTTCGTTTCTTACCTGACACCTACATTTTATTTGCCAATAAACAGAAGATTATTCATATATGTTTTAAAAACAACTCAAGTTATACATTATTTGCATTATTTACAATTATTAAAATAATAGACAGAGAACACCACTGGAGAATACGAAAACTAAAAGAAGCAGCACATATGCTAGGACACAACAACCTCCCTCGTAAGCAGACCGAGTGCAGATGTGAATAGCATATGAGAAAATCGAAAAATACCTTACGAACGAGAAACCAGGTTCGAAATTTCCCCAAGATACCTGATTTATGTGTTAAGAACAAACAAGATGAGGACAAATATCCGCCAATTGTAAATAATGTACATAATTCCTCATCTCTTAAGTATACAACTGAACGCAAGTTATATCATTTATTTTTGCAGCATATAGCAGAAAATGTTGAGGTTGTAAGTGTAAATACAATTTAAAGTTTTAGTTAAATTGTTAAACGAGTAAAAGTTTTAAAGTTAAGCAAGAAATTTTCATTGACAAAAATAATGCGTCTTGGCGAGGATAGTAATTTGCTAAATACAACATTCGGGAAAATCAGAAAGCAAAAAGACAGCTGCATCCGCACATAAATCCTACATTTATAAAAATTACACAGTAATCCCTCGCCATATCGTGGTTCATTATTTAAGCTGACGTCGATTCCTTTTTGGCGTTGTTTGCATATATAATAAAATAAATATATGCAAATTAGAAAACAATAATAAAAGCATATACAGTACAGTACTGTTTCTACTTCGCGGATTTTCACCTATCGCACAGGTTTTTGGAACGGAATACCCGCGATACTCGAAGTATTGTTCTATACAGAATGGAGAGTGGTGCTAGTCGAATTTCAGTACCGTGAAAACTTCATACATATTAAAATCTCGATTTATTTCGCCATCGAAATACAGTCTAGTCGTACCATTACTGCAAGTCAAACTTGGCTCGACGTATCTAATAATTCTTGGAATGCCACCAGTACGTGATATATAACACAAGTGAAGGCCCGGCGAAAAATAACTCAATAACTGTTGTTGCAAGGAATCCTCTCCTTGTTTCCTTGTTTCTATCTGTGTTCCTTTCTGTGGAAGGGCGTAGGCTCGAAACGTTAAAGAATATTTCACTTCCTGAGCATTATACTAATACATCTGTTTGTTTCCTACACCACCTGTTTTCGTCTGTCGTTTTTTGTGAATCCCCCCTACACACACACACACACACACACACACATATATATATATATATATATACACGGTGTCCCAAAAGTCACTGATGAGTTTCAATGTTACTAACTTCCTTAACTTTATAGATGAATCCATGACATTTTGATACAACATAAAGGACATAATGGAAATTAATATGCCCAAGTCAAACTTTGCAACACCACTACATCATATATGAAAAGTGAAATCGTTTGAATGGCAGCCATTTTCGGCTTTGCACGCCCGTGCTATTTCTAAAACTTGCACCATAACACCCTCAAGAGTTCCAGAGCAGACTTCTCTAATTTCCCTATTGATGTTCTCCGTGAGTTTCACTAGGGTCACCGATTTGTTAACGCAAACGTTGTCTTTCATGTATCCATGACTGAGACCAATTTGCACCCGGCGAGTCAAAATAGACCTCTAACATAGTTCCAGCAAGATGGGACAACTACACATACCGTAAAAGCAACAATGCAATCGTTACGGCAGTGCTTTAGAGAGAGAGAGAGAGTAATCTCCCGCAAACGGCAATGTCAATTTTCTTTTAAGTTCCCCAGATTTGACTAGCCCAGATTTTTGTAGTGGTGATACCTGAAAGAGAGCGTTTAAGGCAACAAAGCAGTGCATCAATAGAGAAATCAGAGAAATGGGGACTGAAACTCTTGAGATGCAAGCTTTGAAAAGAGTGGGGGCGTGCGAAGAAGATGGTTGTCATTTATGCGATGTCACTTTTCGTATGTGATGTAGTAATGTTGCAAAATTTGACTTGTGCATATTGATTCCCACTATGTTTTTATATTGTATCAACATTTCATGGGATTATTTAGAAAGTTTAGGAAATTATTAAAACTTGAAACCAATCAGTGACTTTACACTATTCAATTCATTTTCTCCGTGTTTTTCTCCTTGTCTCCGTATTCTTTCTGTTGAAGAG
>NC_068988.1:26054880-26057128 GCF_001194135.2 Octopus bimaculoides
AATCGAAACTGCGATCCTATGACCGCGAGTAAGCTGCCCTAACCACTGGGTTATTACGCCTCCACATTTGGGGGCATATATCAGATACAGTAAGATACTTAGTCTTTTGTTACAAAGCAGCGTGTTATATTATTTTTAAATAATTCAATTTCAGTCATTAATACAAGCTGTGTCTTCCTAACACCTATCGTTACACAGACAACCTTATAAATCTAATGCGCTTTGCAGCTTAAGGATGAATTAATTTAAGAAGGATAAACTAAAGTTTGGCAGGAATTTAGTTTGTTTCTATTGAAAGCAACGCATTTCTGGAGATATATCCAGCATTATTTCTCAGAGCAAATAGTATGGTTCTTTCATCACCTATTGCTATTCTGGTAGTAGGAAAACTGTTTTGATAAAGAATCCTTTCAGCGGCTTGAAGCGAAATTTCTTTTGATATTATCTAACTTTCAGCATGACATATTTTTCTATCATTGAACGCTTTGTCTGTTTGAGTTGAAAGCATTTACACGATCATTGCCTTCACGCGATGCCAGTATTTCAAAGAGAGTAGAAACGCAACCAGAGACACGACTGAATCGAAAACTTTGAGTGTTTGCCATTTCCGTTCTTTGAAATGATTAGTTCTATGAGCGAAGAATATCGAAGGGCAAATATATGGGAAAATAATCCAAGGAAACTTAGGGGAAATGTAAATATTAAAGTCTAAAACGAAAATATGTGATTAACTAAAAAATGACAAAATTATCTCAATATAAGTAACACTTGAAGTATGTACGAGGTAAAAGTACACTGCAAAGATAGAACACTTTTATTAAAAAGAAAGCATAAATATTATAGTAATATCAAATGCATTTTAATAATAAATGTGACATGTACGACGAAGCCTCCGCCTTGTTGGTTTTATCATCAATATTTATATACATACATCCAGAAAGTTATTGTAATACAGTAAAATCTAGACACTCCAAGTAATATCAACCGTAATGCTTGTGCTTGTATTAAACGCTGTGTTATTGACATACGCTCATTCTATTGCGTGTACCTCTATGTCTACTACAGAAGATCATGCACATTTAAACTAATGTTGAACAAACACTCTCTTCTGACTCATCGCAATTAATCTAGTGTTGGTTTCGTTGTCAAATCTAGTATGTATACTCTCTCTATATATACGTAAGTAAGCAGAGTTAACGGTTGGAATAACTGTTTAAAAGAATGTCCGTTCTTACTACCGGTATCATATACCTATGCTACCCTGGGCATGGGTATACAAGCATACTACACTCATTGGGTACAGGTAATAACTGAATAAACAAAATTTTATCCGGAATTCCAATTGTAATGAGCAGAAAATGGAGAATTGTAATAAGCAAAAAATCGTTACTTTAGCTTACTTCAGAAGCAAATTGGGCGTGAGTTTTTTAGGTAGTTCAGTGTCAATTTTAGCATCGAGTGTAAAAACGAAACTTTTCACTATATTTTGCTTTTTTTTTATTTCCGTAAAGAAAGCAAGAAAATTGCTGAGTTTCATAAAGAGATATGTAGTATTTATGGTGTTGATTATTTAAGAGAACGCACATGTTAGAAATGGTTTTAAAAAAAATTCCGTTCTGCAGATTTCTCACTTAGAAGTGACCATCGTTCTGGTTGACCTCCTGAAGTTGATGATTACCGAATCAAAGCCATAATCGAATTTGAGGTTCATATAACTGTATGTGAGATTGCAGAGAGGTTAAATGTATCACGCACAACAATTGAAAATCACTTTAAATGTTTTTAACTCATTAAGAATCGCGATATTTGGGTTCCACATATATTGAAAGATATTCAATATTTGCGATATGCAAGTCAAATTTAATTAAATAGACCTTTTTTTTAAACGAAATAAACCTTTTCCGCTGGTGATGAAAAATGTACTGTCTGCAATAACATCAAGCGAAAACGATCATGGTCCAAGCGTAATAGACAAGCACAAACCATATGAAAAGCTAAAGTGTATCCAAAACGGCCATGCTGCCAATTCCGCGGGATTACAAAAGTGTTGTGTATTTTGAGCTGCTTATATGTACATATATATGTACATATACATATATCTATATATGTATGTACATCTATCTATCTATCTATCTATCTATCTATCTATCTATCTATCTCTCTACCTATCTATACATATATATATATATATATATATATATATATATATATATATAGAGAGAGAGAGAGAGAGAGAGAGAGAGAGAGA
>NC_068988.1:26057253-26058149 GCF_001194135.2 Octopus bimaculoides
ATATATATATATATATATATATATATATATATATAGAGAGAGAGAGAGAGAGAGAGAGAGAGAGAAATAACATGGATAAATCTTTATTTCATCAGAAGTTAAATATATTTGAGTTGAGTTTATTATGTCGCTGTTGGAATATATAGAGAGAAATACATTAAATCTGACTTTGTTTAAAATCTAAAGTTATTGATTCACTTTTCTACATAGCTTATATACTGTGGGATTGTTAATAGGCAATATTTTTCGAGATTTTTAAGAACTTTACAAAGCAATGTTATTTAATGTAATATCCGTATGTATTCCGGAAGAAACGTACTTCAATTTAGTATATTATATGAGAATGACAGATTCGTACCTTTTCCACATTAGAATCCTGTCACATTGAATGTAATATTTTATATCATACACGACAATATTTTAGAAAGAAGCAAATATTTAAACATATCATAAAGAATAAATGCATATTTAACAAACTGTATATTCAAATCAAATTTGTTTTATGAAACTTTTGCAATAATAACACTGTAACTGTAATATCTTAAAAATTGAATGGAGAATACAAAAATCCCTGCTAATCATCTACGAATATTTATATATATTTCATGGCTTGATACTGGCTTATATAACTGTGAACGTTCAAATTGTTCTATTTAAATGTCAGACGTCGTCATATTGCCGCCAGATTAACTAAAGTTTAAAACAACAACCTGCCAATTATTAATGCCTCTAACGATATAAAAAGAAAAGACGTATTTATCAAATACGATTTCTGTATTACAATTATAATCTCTTTATTTGCTCTTCGTCCAATCTCACTCATTCATATTGTGTGTGTGTGTGGTAGGTGCATACATCCATGTAAGTATGTGTATATATATATATATATATATATA
>NC_068988.1:26058334-26059856 GCF_001194135.2 Octopus bimaculoides
TGTGTGTGTGTGTGTGTGTATACATACACACATTTATGACTGAATGTGCGCTTGTGTAAAGATAAACTTTGCATACAATCTGAGAATTTTTCTGTAATGCAAAATGAAATAACGAGAATAACAGCAATACGATTTTTTTTTTTAGAGCGATTAATTAGGTAAAAGTCAATGACACAAAAATAATAATGTCTGACTACATCTGAATAAATATTCTATCTTCGCTACCTAGACACTACACAGCATATAATTTCTGCAAGTTAATTAGTCACCAGTGAGCAGGGAAGCCTGCATGGGTAGTTACATTATATTTCTAGTTCACAATACAATTTCTACGGTGGCTTGCAATTTTAATTAATCTTTCTCGCGAAATATTTTTCATTTCTATTTAACACTCGCGCCAATTCGCTTGACATGCTACGCCATTTTCAGAACCTTATGTAGAATAACTGCTCATGTTCATTGCCATAGCATCAATTTTCCGTTATTCGTTTTTTGTTCGTAAACCGTTTGCAAGCGTCTGTTCGATAGCACGGCTATTTACTTACAACATATACCGTTCTCTACGACAAAAAACGGGCGTGTTATGTGGTGGAATACAAAATACACATCGTCCGGTGAAGACCTGACTTCAGCAGTAGATATGTTATTCCTAAGTAATTAAATTTTGTTTTAGTATATTGCTGAAACATAGATAATATACCAACTCCAAATTACTCACATGATGATACTATTGAAAAGTTATGATGATGATCATGAATATTATACAGTGTTGATAAATATGTTGTTCAATGGCATCGAACTGAGAGAGCCCCACTTCGGAATTCACTTGTTTTCAAACCCATTTACATTTCTGCCTGATGCTTACATTATATATGCATGTATAGGAGACAGAATATGTAAATAAAATTGATGCATAATTGATTTACATCAATTATCATCTATTAATTCATTACGAAAAGACATAATTACAGAATTAATAAATGATAATTGATGTAAATCAATTGTATCTCCATTTTCTGCTTTCCTTGAATATTGTTCCTTGAATTTTGTTAGACTCTTATGTGTAGCTAAGGAACGTGGCTACACACAAGACAGAACATACCAGAAAGACATGTCAGTTACTCCTCGGCAATTTTTTATAAATTCCTAAATATATCTCCTTTGGTGTATATATATATATATATATATATATATGGGAGAATATACGAAAAAACAACAACAGGCGAGGACAGGTGGTGTAAATAACAAAAGGATGTATTAGTATGACGCTCGGGAATACGGAAAGTCTTTGACGTTTCAAGCTACGCTCTTCAACAGAAAGAATACGGAGACAAATATATATATATATACTACCAAACAAACATGATTTTTATTTAACTCATAATACATTTTGTAGTCCCGTTCTAAATACTTTCTTAAATACTTTCTTGTAAACTATTTTTGACATTTTCTCATTATTATCAAAGAATGTATATCTGTATTTTAATACTTTTGTGGCAACCAGTACTTAACACAATAAAGC
>NC_068988.1:26060199-26060493 GCF_001194135.2 Octopus bimaculoides
TAGATATAGATATATAGATATATATATAATATATATATATATACATATAGAGAGAGAGAGATACATACATACATACATACATATGGATAGATATATTCTTTTAGTTATTTCAGTCATTTCACTGCGGTCATGTTGGAGCACCGCCTTTGGTCTGAACTCGGAACCATGTGGTTGGTAGGCAAGCTACTTACCATATGGCCACTCCTATATATATTATATATATATTTTATATCATATATATATGTGCGCGTGTATGTGTGTTATGTCTGTTTGTGTGTGTATATATATATGTAT
>NC_068988.1:26060503-26061409 GCF_001194135.2 Octopus bimaculoides
ATGTATGCATGTATGTATGTATGTATGTAATGTATGTATGTATGTATGTATGTATGTATAAACTACCATATACAGAGGATGTTTGTTGTGGGAATATAAAGCCGGTCGAAGATAAATTAAGTTTTCGTTTAGAAAGAATAAACAAAACAAAACGGAGAGCGTGGAGAGTTGAGGAACTATCTAATCGTGTTGGTAATATTCTATTTAATTGTCTGTCAACACGAAGATGACGAACAAAGTTAATTTGAAGAAGAATCATTTTATTTTTAGAAGAATTTTTCATGTGCAAACTTATATAAAAATAAATATTAGTTTATCAATATACTTCCTAAATATATCTGAGTATATGTTCTAAATTTTATATCTTTCACTTGCTTCACTCATTAGATTGCAGCCATGCTGGTGTAAAACCTTGAGGAATCTTAGTCCAATTAATCGATTCCAGCATTTCTTTTTTCTTTGTTCATTTTTTTTTTTACCCTGGTATGTATTCTACCAGTCTGTTTTGCCGAACCGCTAACTAAACACACCAACACCGGTTATCAAGCGGTGGTGGGGAGCAAAAACTCACACAAATACTTTCTCATACACACGCCCACACCCCATCACATACACACGCACACACACATAGACATATACATATATATATATATATATATATAGTACATTGTACTCTATCTAGTAAGAGATAAATATTATTTAATAAACAATTTACTTTTTATTTGTTACTAATAGTTTCATGCGATGAGAACATGAAACTAACGAGTGTTTGAAAAGGTTAAATGAAAGCGCTCACACACTAGTCTAAATATTCTTTCCAAAAAACGTTAGTAGCATACATCTGATAACATTTTTTAAAAAATGATTGTTAAAAATATCACCTTTGCACTTCAAATACCGCATTAA
>NC_068988.1:26068431-26069182 GCF_001194135.2 Octopus bimaculoides
TATATATATATATATATATATATATATATATGTATGTATTTCTGCATATGCCTGTGTTTGCATTATGTGTGTGTGCTTAACCTTTTACGCAGCTCTGACTACTGAATGCAGGTACAAAATTTACCTAAAATATTCCATAAAATATCTACAAACTTTCTGGTCCTTCAATTTATTTTCCTTTGTATTTCTAAGAAGATATCATAGAATATTCATTTTGACATTTCATACACTTTCTTAAAGCCACATATTATTTTCTGGCATATTTAAGCAATACTGCAAACTGAAGAGTTGTTTGATAATGTTCTTATTTGCCCGCTGCAATCACATGCGCCTCACTATGACATTTCTTTCCATGGACAGCAAGTTATCTTGATAATTTGCGTTATCCCTGGTAAATACAGAACAAATATTGACATTTGTGATTAGAAATATCTTATAGATTCAATGGCATTTTTTTCATTTCATGCATTATGCCGTAGAGAACAGGATCTCATCAGATTTGAGAAATTGTACCTGGGAGGAGTTCTTTGACATTAAACACAATGGATATTATCCAGTAAAATGTGGTACATCTAGTTTTTGTATATGTGGCTTCTCTTTGTATATGAGAAAAAAACACAGCATATTTATATGGATCATATCAATTTGATTAAAATCCCTTGCTACACCGAGTTTCAAAATGCGATGCTAATCGTCACCCATTTCAAACTTGTTTTGATCAATACGTGTATATATATATATATATATATAT
>NC_068988.1:26069879-26072925 GCF_001194135.2 Octopus bimaculoides
ATATATATATATATATAATCATAAAATATCTGAAAGAAGACCGAACATATAACAGTGCCTGTGTAAATAATTTGACCATCACGAAATATAACAACGTGTGTATAAATAAATATATGTGTGTGTTTGTATGTGTATGGATAATATAGAAGCACATATAGAAATATATAAACACGCATACATACGTGTATGTGTGTGCATGTACGTAATTTACAAAGTATTTGAATATCTGGATCAGGATAGCCTTATTTTGAAATAATTTAAAAGTACTTATGACTAACTTGATTAGATATCTTTATTTGAAATCTCTTGTGTATATTCTACGAATTGATTGAAACTAAACATTGCTAAAATGATCCAATCATAAATATTCACTGATCGTGGCTAATATGTAATTCAAGAGATCACAGATTTTATGTTATATCACCTTATTTCCTTAATGACGTTATTATGTCAAGAGAATTTCTGGTTCAGGTCAACATATGATTTGCGCCGTAGAGTTCCAAGTTTGATGCCATGTAAACATGCACCAATACTATTTCAATTCATATAAATTGTTACAAAAGCCTCTCGAATGGAAGAAAATATATTGAATTTAAGTAAACGTATAGTTAAGTAATTATTTATTTGACGAGCACAGAATGTGTGTAGAAATTAAGGGTTAAAAGAAAATGACTGCCAAATCATATATATCATTTACACAGATTACAGAAATTAAAAACAGATTTTTAATCATAGTAAAAACTGCCCTTGATATACTTGTAGCAACATTGCTTAACAGAAGAATACTCTGTGCAACATAGTATGCATTCGTTGCAAAGAATTTTCTCTTCGTTGCAAGAAATGAAATTTCATATTGGTGTTGATGGAGGTAACAATGTTAGTAATAATATCGTCACTTATTTCCCGCAAGGAGATATGCATGCATACCATATTCGAATTATATAAATAAGTATTACAAAATTCTGTCGGTACACGCTCATAACTATGGAGAAGAAGCAGGTGAGATGAAAGCAGGTGAGAGAAGAAGCAGGTGAGATGAAAGTTTTACAAACAGGAAGAGAAATAAATACTTTAAATCATAAAGATAATTATACATAATAATTAAAGAAATACTGAGCGACACAGTGACACCTGGATATAATTTTAGATTACAATTTTAAGACAATATTACGCTCGAGTCTTAGCTTCTTGTTCTGTTTTTGAAAAATCACTCTACTTGTCATTGAGGAGTTCCCGTACTGTTTGTAAAATGGAACAAGAATGCTAAAAGATGCTGTAAGCTATGTATAGGCAACACTCTAAAGAGTCTATCAATAAAATTAGCTTCTTGTTTCTTGTATAACCAAAAGCACCAGGCCTTACATTTGGAGAGGTATTAAGTGGATATCAATGGTAACAAACCTTGCAATGATAGCCACAACGCCTGAAACTTTGGTAAAGGAGTTTCATCAGTTTTATAGACCACTGCACTTCATTTGTACTCATTTGATAAATACCGAAACAATGAAAGGCAAAACTGACCTCAGCACCATTTAAACCCAGAACGTCAACTCGGAAGGAATGCTGATATGCGTTTTGTCTAGCGTTTTGTTACAAATGAGGTGACTACCACATTGTTAGTACGCTCCGACCGCTGCAGGTCCGACTGAAGGAACACATGACAGCTCTTTTGCAAATATATATACAGTAATATCACCAATCAGTTAGATGCTTCTATATTGGCCACAGAGAGAAATATAAGAAATCCATGTGACTTCACCGCCTTAACTCGAAGATCAAAACTCAATCAGATATGTGGCAGTGACTGCTTTAAATTACCATCACTCCCAACTTCGCGGCTGCTACAGCAAACATCAGACCACTACGATATTGATTAGTATATTGATTAGTATATTGATTAGTATAGTGCCAGCTAGCACCATCAACTAACACGGCATATACCACCACCGCCAACGACATCGATGTTAAAAGTCTCCCTCGCCAATCTTGGTGCCGATCTTGGTGCCAATCTTGGTGCCAATCTTGGTGCCAATCTTGGTGCCAATTTAGACCTAACCATATATGTATGTACCAGTGTTCAACTGATACTTATTTTATCGATTGCGAAAGTCAACCTCACCTCAAACCCTAAAGATGGACAAAATGCTACCAAGCATTCTAGCCAGTGTACTAACGATTCTTTGAGCTCGCCACCTTAGATTTACTCAATTATTATCAATGGATTTTTGTGGCAGGAAAATTGAATTAAGATATGAAACAAAAGATTATCAGCTAACCGCCACAAATGCGACTAGTCACTCAAATTTTTTCACGTACGAAGAGTGGGGGTTATTGAATTATTGCAGTATTTTCATTATAATTTGCGTTTATTATTTCTCATATTTCCTGCTTAGGCATTCTTAATTTTTTCACACAATAGAAGTATATCATATTTCTGCATTCAACGTTTCTTATATTTATCTATTTTATTTTTATTGTGCGAAATACTTATCTCTTTTCATAAAATAATAGAAATAATTGAATCCATAACTACCACTCGTAATATTATTAATCCCAATATTTTACCTTGGGGTATTACTATTTCAGTCTGATTAATACTATTGACATTTTCCCATATTAAAGTGCAACATATTAACGTCAATACATCAATACTTGCCCAAAGTTATCATATTTTGCTATGCCTATTACAATGCAATTCTGAAAATTACCATAATAATAACGAACCTGTCATTCATTTTTTGAAATTTTCATCCCTGCGGTTTTAATAAAATTACCGAGTAAGTGGTACGCGCTATACTATCATAAAGATTGGGAATTATTTTATATTACCGTTCACTGAAATACAATTATTCCAGAATTTATATATTTAAATTCTTTGTGTATTACGGATGAGATTATGAAATCATTGCAGTAAAATTTGATTGTTGAAATGGTGAATTGCAAATGGAACAAAAGTGCTTTATTAACCACTATATTTATTGTAGATCAATGTATCACGTTAACAATTGAAGTAACTTGTAAGTATTATAAATATATTAATTATATA
>NC_068988.1:26073103-26078062 GCF_001194135.2 Octopus bimaculoides
TATATATATATATATAAATTATATATATGCCTGTACACATTATATATATGCATGCATTTTTGTATGCCTGTGTGCTTATGTGTGTATGTATGTATATATGTATGTATGTATTATGTATGTATGTATACAGAAGTGACCAAAATTAGAGAACTTTTAAAATAAAATATTTACGCTTCTACTTCACTTTCCCGAATGGGATTTTTACTTTATATGCTTTAAGGTACGTTCATTATTTACAATGAATTTCGTACAAAGTGATTGGTCATAGAAATGTGATTTATAATAGAAATAATGTTTATTTGAAAAATTCAAGATGGTCAAAATTACAGAAACGCATCACGTAAAATTCAGGAAATAAAAAATTTATTAGAAATGCTTACAATGAATATCAATACGTTAATACGATACGCACATTCCTTCAAAGTATGCACCCATATTCTCAATACACTTTTGCCATTTCAGCGGTAGCTTATCCAGCCCAGAACGGTAAAGGTCTGACAGTCTAGAGTCAATAACATCATGAAAAGCCTGTTTTACAGTCTCGTCGAAATAAATTTTTCTTCTATCAAAATGTAATCCAAATTCTGGAAGAAGTGGTAGTTAGTGGGGACAAGATCAGGTGAGTATGGTAGATGATAGAGAACTTCCAACTCCAACTTCAACTCCAACTCCATAAATTGAAAGTACAATCAAAGAATATGACTAGGAGAGAAAAGCATTTTGATTTACACAGAATATATTTTAGGATATCATATTTTTGTTTTACGATATCTGTTTAGTTAATAAGCGTTTGATAATTTCGCTTCAGGATATTTTATTTAAAAATACTCTTGAGAGAAAATATTCAGTGATGACATTGCATTTGTCATTGCTCCAATTTTAAAGAAATTGATCCGAATGTTTACAGCAAACTAAGAAAAAAAGATGTGTTTAAATTCCGAATGCGATTTTGTATTTGGAGTACATTATACTTATTATCATTTATTAGTTATAGTAATAATTTGTTTATACGGTCTTTGAGTGCATAATTAAAAGAGCCATAACAGCAGCAGTCACATTTTATAACCAAGGATGGAAAGTAGAACGAAGCTGATATCCTCAGACACTGAAAAATAGCTGCAGAGTGGACACCTCTACAATAAACTCCAGGTCTGCTGGAATTGATAAACTGTGTGAAATCTGATACTTGTATATACACTGTACAGGGTGTCCACAAAGTCTGGCTACATGGAGTAAATGAAATCATAACATAAACGATTAAATATAAGAAATTATTATTTCTTAAAGTATGTGTTAATCCCCATATACCCAGACTTTGTGGACACCCTGTATAGAATAATATAGTTACATATACGAAATAATATATATTAAATACAAAGATATAATTGAAAATAAACTCTTCTGAACAACAAAGTAATATGATATATTTAGATGGCGATTTCCAGGTAATGTTGACTGAAGGAAGTGATGCCATGTAGACATCACATGATCGGGATACAACGAATACGTTTTCTCCTACTTTTGTTATGGGGATAACTATTTGATTTCGAGTACCGACTTCAAGCAAAATAAGTCTAAATTGATAACAGTATCGTCTAAACTCAGACGGTAAATATTGATTAAAAATAACACACAAACTATGTCACAGTTAGGCGGAACTTCTGCTCCCAACAATAGATTGCTTTCTTAATATTTCACTCTCCTTAATGTAACTACTTTTGCTCCTCGTCCTACAAGAATTTTCGATAAAACTCAATGAAATCAGGCCATATCGTGATATTGAAACACAAACAAATAATCTTGTACGACTGAAACACGTTCATAATGCATATGGTTGGTCGGGGGTTGCCTTACATAAATAACTTTGAAAAAAGCAGTCATAAATATTATTATAGGAAACATTTGTTAGAAAGTGTTAGGCACATTTATGAGAGAGTGGTCAATGTGTATTCTGTTCAAATTTAATCAGTGTTAAAATGATTAAGCAGTGAAAATTGTATTCATATCATTCTCAGTTCATTTATTTGATATAATTAACATTTCTCATTTAAAATCTCTTATTATTCTGTCTCCAAATCTCCACTCTATATCCTGTGAGGCTAGCTTGTCTAGGCTATAAATGTGTGATGCCAGTTAAAACTCCCAACAGGTTTTAATGATGCGAAGGTTCTATTCATTTTATGATGGCAAAGATCCAAAGGAAAGTTCTGATATTGGAAACAAAAGTTGAACAGAACATTACAAAAACGGGTAACTTTGATTAGCTGATAATTATGGCAAATGAGATCAAAGTAATTGTGGAGTCTAGGAGAGAAGTTATTACACACCACAACGTCTTCAAAGCAAAGAGTCAATTGTTTTGTCAATTATACAATGGACCTTTGGCTCTCTGGATTGTCAATTTTCAAGAATCCTAAATCTACGAATTGTATTATCTAGCATTATATAGTTAGCTGGCACAGATGGTAATGATTATAAATATCTTATTTATATCTTATATCTTATATCTTATATTTTATACCATGGGAAATAAAAGAAAACATCATTGAACTGAACAACTGCTTATTTGATTCAGGAAATCTGCTGCATAAGGCATATTAAAGTTTCCTTTGCCATCAACTTACAAATAATTGTAAGATTGGTACATTGGCTTCCCCAAGTATATCAGGCAAAAGGTGACTGTAAATTATCTTGCCAAATTATGCTTGCTCATATAATCTGTTATGCTACTGATTTTCCTGAGTAACCGTAGTGAAAAAGAGATGCATAATGAATATGATGATATTTTTAACGCTGCAACGCAAGTGGCAGAACTAAAATATTCTTGAGACGAATCAAAATCAAAATCAGTTTGCGAGTTCAAAACCTGATGCAAGGTATACAAAACTTAATAACGTCAATGTATCTGCTTTGAAAAAAAAAACATTACTTAGGATCTATATGAAGACATTGGGTGAAACAATTTCCAGAAAGAAAAGTTCCTTTTAGAAGAGAAATATTTGATTAGAGAGTGAAATGTTTCCCTCTGGTGGTTTTGTGGAAACATCGATATACTCTCGTGGCTAAATGTTTAGAACATAGATCTGAATATTAAAATGTTTATATGAAACGCCCAAAGTTATTTTTAGTTTGTAATATATTGATAC
Organism: Octopus bimaculoides; assembly: GCF_001194135.2. Taxonomy (NCBI): domain Eukaryota; kingdom Metazoa; phylum Mollusca; class Cephalopoda; order Octopoda; family Octopodidae; genus Octopus; species Octopus bimaculoides. The sequence continues at coordinate 26,076,250 of NC_068988.1, forward strand.
TTGACCAAAAGTTTGGAACATAGGTTTGAAAATTAGAATTCAACAATTCGATCACTTAGGTAAATATATGTCTACCTTGTATATATTTGAATCGAATTGTCCTTGGTCATAATTTTAAGTTTTAAAAAAATGCTCGAAATTTTGGCCACAACTGTAGTTTGTGAGACTTACCTGTATGAACGGCCGTACTCTGAATTTGCCCTGTAGATTGAATACCACACATGGGAGAGAGTGTTTTCTTTTGCTATTCCTAGAAAGCTTGTATGTGTGGGAGTTCTTCAATTGGTTTTCCTATACTTCACCTTTGGAAGATCTTGATTCATACATTTTTATTCATTTAATTGTTTTTTATGTTTATTATATTTTATAATCGATTCTGTGAGAACCACAATATTTGGTAATGTTTCGTTAAACTATACTTATTCTTTAAGGTGGTGAGCTGGCAGAATCGTTAGTATGGCGAGCAAAATACAATAGCATTATTTCGACCGTGATTACCCTCTCAGTTCAATATCCTTCGAGGTTCACTTTGGCTTTCATCTTTCCTCGGTTGATAAAATAGTACCAGTTGAGTATCGCGATCGATTTAATCGACTGGCCCATGGACCAAAATTAAAAGCTAGCCTGGTGGCAAGATTTGAAACCAATATTCTCATTGATCATTACACTTGTGGAAAATACAAGAAATGTTTACTATTATTACTGCTCACAAATTCTAGATCAGCATCATAATCAATTTTCAAAGAAAAATTATAATATATTTGTATTAGGTGAACCATTAGCTTCATGCTCAAACATCTTCTAAATATTGTTCTCTTTACATAATTCCATTTTTAGTGTTGATGTCAAATATATTTAATTTGTACGTCTGTTTGATCCGAAGTAATCGCATGAAAATAATATTGAGATCCAACTGATTTTAATCATAACACTGGCTTCCGTCCTTTAGCTCTTTATTGGACTCCAGCAATGATTTGAATTACATAACGAAATTGGAAGGGGATAAGTTTCCTAGGACCAGGTTTGAAAGTGAGGAAAGATTACACACATCTGTTTATCTAATGTTGACGATTATATTTCCTTTTATTTGCGTATAAACAGATCCGAATAAACACACGCGTCTGTTTATTCTGTTCTGTTTATACGCAAATCGAATAATTGCCCATTTTATAACATCTTCCTAAAAGAAAGTCACATCCGATCGATGAATGGTTCCTAATCTTTGATTCTGACTGCTTAGAAAATATACGCCACATCTCTAGTGTATTAACGTCACCATTGTGTTAAAATGGATTTCTATTTATTAGTTAGCCAATGTAATTCCATCTACCCACTGTAGTATTTCTTTAGATACAACAAGAGAATACGTCTCAAGATTAAACTATTTTATCTATAAGTATCTGTCGGTAACTTTCATGATGTCAACACAATTTCACACAAATAACTTAGAGAAAATAATTACTTTTTCGCAGCTTTGATCAGAACATTAAAATGAACAACTCAGATCTATTTGCTATTGTGGTTGGTTTTATTAAAGAATACCTTACTTCAGAAGATGCAGCTTTCTATTTCATAACATTGTATTAAAACCAGGGGCGGATACGTCTACTATATATATGTATATATAGTTGCATATATCAGTGTGTCTCTGGGCTTATGTACGTATGCGTCGCTGCAATTGTTTATATATGTATATATATATATATATATACATAAATATATACATACATACATATATATATACATATATATAAATATATATATATATATATATATATATATACATATATATATAAATATATATATATATATA
>NC_068988.1:26078531-26082360 GCF_001194135.2 Octopus bimaculoides
TATATATACATTGATGTATAGATTTATATACAAATATGCATATGTTTCTATCACGCGTGACGAGAGAGAGAGAGAGAGAGAGAGAGAGAGAGAGAGAGAGATAGTGAGAGAAAGAGAGAAAGAGAGAGAAAGTGATAAGGAGGGCCAAACGAATTGCTCCATTCACATTAATGGGTACGGATCGTTTCTCACGGTGATGTAGATTATGATAACATTGGTCAAATATATATTTTGTATTAACAGATCACATTAGTTCAACATTCCATAACTTTATTAAAGTTTATAGCATGACAAAATATAGTTTCTCGTGTAAATATGACTAGCTTACTAATAGGCAATTGCTTGTAATTCCAATTTATGTATCTATCACGTAACTGTATTGAATTTTTTTTTAAAAATACTATTCTCCGACATGTATATCTTTTATGGCCGTAAATTATATCAAATCGTGTTTATTTAAATGCGAATAATAACCATTCACTCTACGATTTCACGATTGGACCAGCAGGGAGCGAATTAACCAGTTTCGTAAAAGACAGAAAACAAATAATGAATACCTGTATAATTGCTGATATATATTGACATGCACACATGCATATATATAGATGTCTATGAATGTATGTATGTATGTACGTATATCTATGTATATATATATATATATGGGGGTTTGAATAATAACAAAGAAAAGCTTATACTGAAGTATTGAAGTTCCTACGCGAGATTCACTATTATGACTATTTGGAGCCCTACGATAAATATTGTAAATGTTTATGGATTCTCAACCGTATCCATGCACATTTCGTCCATCTTTACTTTCTGAGTTCAAATTCCACCGAGCCTGACTTTGCATTTCATCTCTTCTGAGTCGATAAAATAAGTACCATTACAGCGCTGTGGTCGATGTAATCGACTTACCTCCCCACTCCGCGAAATTGCTTGCTTTGTGCCAAAATTTGAAACAAATGTCATAAACGTAATTTGGACAAAATAACGATAAATAGATTCAAGAGTACTCTTTAATTAATACACAGAAACATTGATATACCCCGATTTTTTGCTATAGAATGTCTATGACACAGACATGATGATGGGTATAAAAGCAATATAATTTTATATAGTAAAATTCGAGGAGAAATCCAAATACTAGAGATATAAACCAAAAAATTCTTCCTTAGAATTTTTTCTGCAGTGTTGAAATAGAATTTCTTTACAGAAGTATATGCCATAGTTTACTGTAGCAAGATAAAATATATCTGATAACATATTTGACATGTTAAAAGATTACAAAGTATTCCTACATTTTTTCTGTTTAGTCTGTGGACAAAAAACATGTTTATCATGTAGTAAATTCTATAAGACATTCGGTGCGTTCATACTTAAGGGATAATCCAAAAGTGATAGATAAAAAGTTTACAACATACCGTTGACTCTCCTACAAACGATTGGACATAAAACAGCTAAAAGAAAACAACTACCAACACGTACATACACTCTTTCGTTAAAAGAAATTCAAATAGAAGAAAGTCAATTTATTATTCGCTTAGAATCGTTCTCCGTTATTATGTTACAGATTATCATTCCATTGTGACGGACATACTGGATCGCCATCTTAAGAATAGTCATGACATCTATTTTCTAAGCCCATTTGTGGAGACCAATAGCTATTTAATATTCTGGCATGAAGTAAATCTACAGGAATCATCCGACAATGGAAGCAAGTTGCAAAAAAATAAAAGATCACTACAGTCATGAGTTGCAGGATTTTTATTCTTACGACTAGTGTCTGAAATGAAAAAGAAGAATTAATGCAAGAAAGGTACTGATGGTATTCTTTAACAGAAAAAAACAACCGTTTTCACATATTTTGCCTTAAATCCAGTACCTTTCCATGAGAGTGATTCAATTTATTCAGATCAAGAACCAAATATGCAACACCTTTTAGTTGTTTCGATATAATTGGACGACATTTAGAGATCAGATTATTATATGAACAGACTATAAATTCAGAAACAAATTGATAACTTATCTGAATATTTCTGAAATTTATTTTGTTACGGATATTCTCAATGGAATAAATTAATCCAGCTTAAGTGATTTAATTGATTAGATTGAACTGTGTGCTTGAAACTAAAAGCTATCTCAGATAACGCATTTAATTGTGTAATAAGCGTTGAAAATTAGATGTTTTAAATATTCTGTTTAATTTTCTCATTGATTTTAAATACAATGAAATTAAATTAGATAGAAATTTAAGGAAGCAATAAGAGCAAAAGCAACTGATAGTGCATTTAAATTGAATTAGCGTAATATTATTACAAATGTCTAAGATATAAAGACATATTTGCAAAATACTGTTATGTGAATTAGTGCTCATTGCAGTGTACAGCTGTTAAGCTACCACTCTACTCGCCACACATCATATGTATATATGTGTACATATACATACATACGGGCGTACATGTACATACATAATTCTCAGTGTGTATGTCTGCATCCGGAACATAACTACTAATGTTTACAGCTCGAGTCGTAGCAATTCAGTGACCTCTGTATACAATTCCCCAAGGTAATATTACAATACAAATTTGCTCATAAGTGCTCGTGCTTTCTGTTATCGGTTATGCTTTCTATTATATTGGGTTTTCCGGAAAGTTCGTGCCGATTTATAGCAGCTTACCTTTCGATTTATTTGCCATAAAACCACCAAAATTCTGGGAAGAGGGTACTTTAAAGTTAAAGGAAGGATGGAGGTGCAATGTGCAACAAAATGGTTCATATTTGGTTGATTTAAAATGTAATGGCAATTATTTATTGACTGTTTTCTTTTAAAAATTGGCACGAACATTCCGGATAACCCAATACATTGTAGTATAGCAGAGTGGACAATTTTCAAATATTTTTAGGTAGAAATCTACACTCCTAACATGCATATAATCATAAAATATAAAGTATTTATAGAAAATACCTGAAAATAGTAACTTTTGTAAGTAATGAATTGAAAATGCAGTGAAATCATTTTGCCAGATTTCTTATTTGTCTCAGGTGTTTGAACGACAATTAATAACAAATCTAATTTTAATGTTTTGTTACACATAACACGTCTATATTTCAAGCAATGAAACCTTTGTTTTTCATGGTTAAATCAGAAGAACGTAGAATAAATGAATCTGTATAAATCCTTATATTACATAAGGTTTAGTGAAATAGACCATCAAACTCCTGTTTCACGACGGATTAATACAAGAATGTACTAGATTTTATCTCAAACAATAGAAGTCAAATGGAAGACGACTAAATTGTTGAATAAAAGTTCCTACATAAAATAGAAAGAATAATTATACAAGGTTATCCCATAACCAAACGTATAGTCAATTGTTGATAAAATTTGCTGTTCTATAAATCCAATTTTCTAATACGTAAATCAGAGATGGTTCAAATCGATAACGTGATGATAAGTATTTAGTTATTAGATATTCTAAGAGGTTTATCAAAGCGGTGCATACAGATATTTCACAAAGTATGTAATGATAATAGTGAGCTGGTTACCATTGATAAAGAACACAGATATTGTCCCTGAACAATGCAGAGATAATTAGAAAATTGAACACACAGTAAATAATTGAATATAGGAAGTGATAAATAAGATTTTTATTATACTTGTATTTTTATTAAGGTGTTTATTAAGATTTTTATCAAAATTCTATGGAAATGCGTCGACCTTTCCGGCAAAATTACTAATACATTTATAGTATATTTTCAAAAATGCTATTAAGGCAAGAAATACGTTAGTATGATAAACGGTATTATATATATATATATATATATATAT
>NC_068988.1:26082408-26083503 GCF_001194135.2 Octopus bimaculoides
AGGGCAGGGAATTGTTAATTAATTAATAAATTAATAATTAACAAGTAGATCAGTATACAAAAAAAGCTTTATCCGTAAAACATTTATAATTATAAACATATAGGGATCAGCAGGAGCTACTTCGAAAATTTCGAAATAGCAGTTAAAAACTACTAATTCTAACTACAATTTATTCTCGAACTTTAGCAATATTTTTGGCACACATAGAACAACGGAGGAAAAATAAACGAAAACAAACCTGCTGTTAGTTAATCATGTACGACATTTCGTGTTTAGAATATAAAAATTCGTTTCACTCTTCAGCATGACATCCAAAATTATAAATCTGAAAAATGCTAAGGAATCCATGTATATCTGACCGTACGACATCAAATATCACATAAGAAAAAAAATCAGCATCACCAAATTTATATGGACAAGTAAATTTCGTATCCCTCCTCAAAATTACCTCATGTGTGTCACGAATAGTCCAGCAGAAAAGATTGCAGTTTAACTATCCAGGAGTAGATCATCAATACAGATATCGGGCAGGGAATTGTTAATTAATTAATAAATTAATAATTAACAATTTAACCGACTTGTTCAGTATCACGAAACATCGTACATGATTAACTAACGGCAGGTTTGTTTTCGTTTATTTTTTCCTCTGTTGTTCTATGTGTGCCATCAATATCGCTATCAGTTGGAGAATAAATTATAGATAGAATTAGTAGTTTTTAACTGCTATTTCTAAATACAGCTTTGCGCTGTATTTATGTGTTGTGGTCCTGAATTGGGTAGCAGACGTATCACCCGTGGTCCTAGCCTTGGACGTATTCTGAAATTATTGTTGAGGTCGTTTCGGCAATTCTTCTGATATATTCTTCACCGCGTGCAAATGATGTTCTGCTCACGGCAGCATTAGAAGCAATAGAGTTTCAATGCTTTAAGGCGGTTCCAATAACCGAGATCAGTCATGTCCTTAATTCTTTTAGTGTATGCCCTCTCTCTCTCTCTCTCTCTCTCTCTCTCTCTTGTAAAAGAGTTTTATCCTTTTTTGAATTTATATATATATATATATATATATATATATATATATATAGATAGATAGATAGA
>NC_068988.1:26084053-26084425 GCF_001194135.2 Octopus bimaculoides
TGTACCGACCGATTTCGCGATTACTAGAATGAATCTAGATTTCGTTCATCAGCACAATAATGTTCCAAAAATATATATAAATAAACAGAATTCTCACCTCACCAAAAACGAACAACTACGTATCCGACAGAGTAAAGGGAATGAAGTTTATCTGTATATATCTTCATCAAAGAAGCGGGAAATACTTCCGGGTTGTTTTTAGGTACCCATAGATAGATAGATAGATAGATAGATAGATAGATAGATAGATAGATAGATAGATATGTTTCTTTATTAGCCACACAGGGCTCAACACAGAGGGGACAAAATACAAATGTAGAGTTTTTTCTTTTCGAGAGGGGCGAAAACAATGCAGAAAAAAAAAACAAAAGT
>NC_068988.1:26084435-26084956 GCF_001194135.2 Octopus bimaculoides
GGGGTATTTACACAAAATACGAAATGATACAGAAAATTCCCAATAAATGAGGAGGTTATCCGTGGAAAGAAAAACCTACGAAAAGACCACGGTAACCTCGGTCCTTAGTGTCACAGTTTGTTAAATAAAATTCCTTTTATTTATGCAAGAAACGTAAGTAACACTCTGTTTACCAAATTTTAAAACGTTTTATAGAATCATAGTCAAGGTGGCTTCGTCATTTATACGTGCCATTCTTGCTACATGTATCCATCTTTTTTCGAAACATTTGCTAGACAACACTTGCCTCTCTACTCTCACCTTCCTTTTCAAGTGATACTTGAAAAAGTTGATGAGAGATTGACCAGAGAGGAAAGTATTTGTCTCTAATCCTTTCAGACGCGTCCACCAGATGCATTCTTTCGCCATAGCCACAAGTATGATAAATACAGCTCTTCCTTCCCGTTTAAAGGAAGGAGGCGTGACGATATTGACGATAGACTCGGTTGATAAACTGACTCGTCCCACACGTGACAGCAGTC
>NC_068988.1:26088052-26092177 GCF_001194135.2 Octopus bimaculoides
GTTGTGTGTGGGTGGTTGTTTGTTTTGATGTCGTTATTTGTGATGTTTGTTTTAGAGTTGATGTAATTCATCAACTCTGTGTTTTTACTGTCTATTGCTGTTAGCATTGTTTTTTGCATATTACTATTGGTGTTAGGTGTATTTTCGGGAGATGTGAATCTCCCTGCTTTGTTTGTGTTTGCATTTTGTTTTGTTTTCTTCTTACTGCGCTTCCTCTTTCCTTTCGTAGCTATTTTCCACTCCTCCTCACTCTCTTCATCCGATTATAAGAGTTCTGAGGAGTCAGAAAGAGGTAACGGCAAATTTTGTGCGTCTGTGTGTGTTTCTGTGAGTGTTTCTGTTGCTGTTTTTGTTGGTGTTGGCTGCTTGTTATTTGTATGTGGTGTATGTGATATGGGGGAGGGAGAGGCAGTCTTGATTTTTCCTTTTTTTTCTCTCTTCTGTTTTTGCAGTTTCTGTTGTTTTTTTTCTGTTGTGGTTATTGCTGATATTTCTGTTGTTGTTTTTTGTGTTCCTGGTGGTGTTGGTAGTAATTTTTTTCTGTTGGGTGTATTTGGTAGTTGCTTCTGTTGTTGTTGTTATTGTTGTTGTTGTTTTTGTTTAACGGCCAGAGGGCAGTCCTTTTTCAAATGTGCCTCGCTGTTACCTATGCAACAGCGAGGTCGCCTGCCCTCTACCACCACATACAGCTTGTGGTCCTCTGTCAGTCTAATGTTTGGAGGAATTTTCTGTGAAGCCTCCTCCGTGATGTGGAGAAGGATTTCCAGATTTTTCCCTCCCCAGTTCTTTTCCTCTACGACCGTAATCTCCAAAATATTTGCCTACTCCATTTCGAGGCATACGGCCGATATTAGCCATTGGGTGTCCACTTCTGATGGCACATTTTTTATAATTACTTTGGTCACTCTCTGTCCAAGATAACTCGGTATCATCACCAAGTTATCTGTGCGGAGAGAGAGTGAAGAATCTCTCCTGTACCGTTCCAAATTTTCGTCCCCACGTAACATGCTCTTGATGAGCCCATACAGGTTTAAGAAATACCTCGTTCTTATCTGTGCTAAAATTTTCTACACGTCTGGTTTTTGTGTTTACCAGTTTATAAATGATGCATTTTTTGTCTTTTTTTTCTATAATTTCTTTTGGAATGTTTATTTTAACACCATCGCCTTCTTTCGTAAGAAGGGATTTTGTGTCTTTAATTTGTTGTTGTGTGAATGTCACTATTGTTCTTTTTTCCTTTATAGCATCTGCAAAATTTGTTTTTGTTGTGCTGGCGGACATGTTCTTTTGAATATATGTCTGTGTGTGTGTGTATGTATGTATGTATGTATGTATGTATAGTTCATCCGAGACATTACAACTGTGTCTGTTTAAGTGCTTCAATCCTGTGTATGCACGCATATTTACTCGAATGCTGACATTTAGCTACGGTTTCTATTATTGTTTCGATGAACTATTTTCTAGCATTAACCAAAGTGCCGGAACTACTGACCACGCGATTATACTAGTCAAATATAAATTATATAAATTATTTGAATCACATTGTTTGCATTAGTGTAAGTTAATTATTGAATTAATGACCAAACTCTTACTAATGTATTTATGTCTTCCTTCATCAGCCTTTACATGAAATTTACGAAAAATGTTATGATTAATAAAAACCTTTAGCTTTTATTCGAATACATAGATGGCATTTAGTGTTCTGCATACTTTGATTCTACTTTGACATTTGAACAAGTTTTGATATTGTGCGCTTGTGCTTCCTGTGGAATATTTAAAATAGAATCTGTGAAATTAAGTCAGTGTACACTGTGGAAAGAAAATTGTTTCAGGTGCGAAACCATAGTTAATGATTCAAACGTTAATGTCACCTTGTGCAATGCTGCAGAGCGCTGTATTAGAAGGATGTGATACGACATCAAAATAGAATTCTTTGAAGCTAATTAGATTTCATAGTAAATACATCTTAAAGAATGGCAATCGCACAGTATGCCATACAAGTGTCACAGCTATCTTTACAGATGTCATCTAATTATATGAATTCTTTTTAGTACAAATCGAATAAATGCATATTTATAGCAGAGACTGTAATTTTAAGTTTATGAAATATATCTGGCAATTCATATAACGAATTACAATGGGATAAATAGTTTAGAAGCATTGAACTTGTTTCTTAACTGTAGCAAATTCATTTAGAGAGATCAGAGTGTGACTGAGAATTTGGCATATTCTATGCACTTTCATATTGCGTTAGCAACATCTATTATTGTTAAGAATCTAAAGTACTCTTTGCGAGAGATTATTATAAATTCTCAGCCTATTTTGAAGTTACTCTTTTATATATATCGATATACGTATGTGTGTGTGAATGTGTGTGTGTGCGCGTGTATGTATGTGAAAGTATGCATGAACATATGTGCATATGATTTTATTTTATATCATAAAACACATAGATCCTATTACACTTCAAGTAATATGTGGTTCCACTAACCAAATGTGAATCGTTGGCGACGTTTTCCTCCTTCTTCCTTTCTGGATGCAAGATTTGTAATTATTATAGTTGCATACACTTAAATATGAAAAATAAACCTAGCACATTGTCAGTTACGTCGACAAGGGTTCCAGATGATCTGATCAGCGGAACAGCCTGCTCGTGAAACTAACATGCAAGTGGGTGTACACTAGATAGACATGCATACTTTTAATTTAGTTCTCAAAGAGATTCAGCGTGACACAGATTGTAACAAGGATGGCCCTTTGATATACAGGTACTACTCATTTTTGCCATCTGATGGGACTGGAGTGATGTGAAATATCTCTATAATATAAGTCGCTAAAACCTGAAAGGAGTGATCTGAACTTCGTTTGGAGCGTTTGTGAGTGACTTTCCGGAAGTAATTCTAAACATTTCATAGCTGGGATTCTGACAGGTTCTACTACGCCTGGTCAGGGCAGATCTGAGACCAATCGTTCCTCGACACTACTTTACACTGTGTATATCCCGAACCAGAGCATCATAACTGTATACACTTGCAAGTCATAACCAGAAAATACACACACACACGACCAAATTTATCTATACATATATATACATAAAAAATATGTATATATACATGTGTGTATTCGCTTGTGTGTGTGGCGCATTCAGTTGTACTATACATTGAAGTCGAGTGAAAGTGCCTGAGAATTATGTTACAGCTACATCTGTCAACAACTGATGTTTCAAAGGCAAACGTATTACATATTCCTAAACACTGCCGATATATCCGTGCAAAAACGATGCATACTTGTTCACAGACATACACGCACATATACGCGCACCTATATTCGCATAAATTCTCTCCAAGCATAAGAAATACATACATATATGCGTATATATATATATATATATATATATATATATATATATATATATATATATATATGCAAATACATCACACACACACACACATACACATATATATATATATACATATATAAGCCGGTAACTCAATATTATATAATATAAAATTAAACGTGTTTTATTTTTTTATCCTTATTAAACTTTGTATGAGCGTTATAAATGCGATCTGCCAGAAGAAAATAAAAGAAAACGACTAAGCAGTTCAGTTAAGAAGACGTAAATTTCACTATAACGTATATTTAGTAACAACTTGAATCTTCAGTTTAATACTGGTAATATATGTGAATAAGCATCGTTATTTCGGTCTACTTGTAGCTTTCAGTGGTCCTTCCTTCCTTCTTTCCAACCTTCTTTCCTTTCCTTCTTTCCTTCTTTCTTTCTTTCTTTCTTTCTTTCTTTCTTTCTTTCTTTCTTTCTTTCTGTCTTCGTTTTCTATCTATAAAATCTGCCATTCAATCGATATAGATATTTGCCTGTGATTTGTATATGTTCACATGCATATATAAATACATACAAACATATATAGATACATATATGCTGTGTGTGTATATCTGTAAATATATGCATTTACATATATGTATGCATGTATGTGTATATACATATATATGCGTGTGTGAGTGTGGCTGTGTGCATATATATGTGTATATATATTTTTATATATATGTATATATATATAAATATATGCATATATATGTATATATATACATATATATATATATATA
>NC_068988.1:26092358-26093687 GCF_001194135.2 Octopus bimaculoides
ATATATATATATATATATACACACTCAGTCGCCACAGACATATCATTTTCTTTTGCTGTACTATCAAGGAAGTATTCCAGTTGCCTTGAGGGTACGCGCGTATATTATATGAAGCTGAGCATACGAATTAGATTTTGTAGCTTTCTTATCACACATACAAACACACACACACACATACACAAATACACGCATACACGTGCACACACCCATACACCCACACACCCACACACAACACGTACACGCGAAGACATTCATTCACACTTATATATAATCGAAGGTATATATTGCGACACTAATACATTCACAGGAGATTTCCAATGTAGCCATATGTATTAGAGAAGATCTGAATATACAAGTAATAAATTAAGTGAGAACATGAAAAGTAACGTAAGACGGCAACGCGGTAAATTTTAAGCAGAATCAACCATATGAAAGCAATAATACGTAGATATATGTGATAAAGTCACTTATACATCGTCAACATCATCATTTCTGGTAATTTCTCATATGAGAGAAGTGTAATTAAATTCCTTCTGGCATTCGCAACTAACTCAGAATTATATAAAACAAAAATAGCGAGATGATCTCAAGAACCAAGAATTCATCGAAGTTGAAATGATATTGGGAAAAATACAACCTGATAGCGTTGATAGTCTGGCTATAAGAGGACAACCGTGGCCATGTCCTTGTAATGATTGGAACTTGGCGTTTATATTATGAGAGGAATAATATATTCTATACAATATAAAGAAATATTGCAGGGGCATACAAAAATTATTGAAAAAGTCCATGATTTACGTGTATTTCATCGGGTAGAGAAATAGAAAAGAAGTAATCATTGGTTTGTTACACTTTACATTGGAAAATATTTAGCGCGAAAGATGTAAAGGCGATAATACATCTGAAAGCTTCCTAAAATTCAGAAATTCGCTCCTGCTAGAGTGTGAATGCGATTTGAATCTGACAAAAAAAAAAGAAACAAGATTTCGAATGAATGTTCTATGAAAGAAATTAGAAATAGAATACTACGAAAATATATTTAGTAAACATTTTACTAAACGAAAAAAAAAATCAAGTTTGACGATTGCTTGCTGGGGAAAAAATTGTAGGAAAAATTTATATTTAAATGGATCCACAGATATAGCTAAATAATATTATATACAGTGACAGGTACACACACACACACACATGTTTAAATATATAAATTTATATCTTTAGTCATGTCTATGTATATATCTATATCTACATGTATATGCACATATACACACACACACACACACACACACACACACATATATATATATATATATATATATATATATATATATA
>NC_068988.1:26095818-26096827 GCF_001194135.2 Octopus bimaculoides
ATATGTATGTATACATGTGCGTGTGTTTGCGTATGTCTGTATATATACCCGAATATGCGTATGGTGGTTGTCTACTCCTTATGCAGAGTTTGACCACCTCCTGTACCAACACCTTAGAACCATCATGGCATCTGACGTGACTTTTTAATTAAAGAAATGGGCTGAACATTCACCCACATATATTGCATATCCAATTTGGACCATGAAGAGGTAGAGATAAATTTTGATCTATGTGGATCTTGAAATGACTTTTAAGGCCTCCGTTAGATTTTCAAACACTCTGGTATACATTGCATTCAAACGTGTGCACAGACATATAGGTAGAATATTTGGGGGAGGTTTGTTTTCCATGGGTTTCGTCAATACGATTTGAGCCCAGCAAAAGAAAGGTGTGGTCTGTCAAAAATTGCACACAAAATGGTCATTGTCATTCACCTTCTCGATCGTAACATTCATCCTTCAAAGACTTTTGAGTCTTGCATGCGTTATCCTGGCCTCTTCAAAAGATTTCACTCCACTCCGTATTTTTTGTTAGCCATCCAGTTCGATTCGATGCAAGGGTTTCTATGTCCTCTGTATCCATTCCAAGTGATTTCATAGTAGTCCTTATGCCGTCCTTAAATCTCTTTTAGGTTTACGCCGATAGCGTTTCAACTCTTCAAGCTCAACACAAAACAGCTGTTTGAGCGTGCATTCATACGCATAACCCTAACCCTAACCCTAACCCTAGCCCTAACCCTCACCCTCATCCTCACCCTAACCATAACCATAACCCTAACGTTTATCAATGAATATATTCTACAACTCAATATGAACACATACCTTAATACAGAACACTACTAACCTTTCATTTAACACCACTAACCCCCATACATTCCATACACCTTTCACATTACAGATTTATATCTACCCTAAGTACACCAAATCCAGAACTACTTACCTCCCTTACACATCATCTTTTTTACCCAGGGACTAGTAGTCTCGGGACCGTTCGGTAATCTGTGCGCAT
>NC_068988.1:26097511-26098418 GCF_001194135.2 Octopus bimaculoides
ATACTTTATATCCATAATTATATATAGAGGGTGCGTAAAGTATTTGAGGACATACCATTTTGGGGTCAATGCTGCATTTTATGCTAAGTCTGTATAATCTTTGTTTCAGAAAATAATTATGGCAGACCCTCGGCTTACACAAGAAATGAAAAGGTGTGCCGTTATTGTGCTTATAGAGTTATGTCTGCCACCTACATTGAAGCAATTGTTAAGCCCTTGATAGACAGTATATGTTTCAGTAAGACTGTGAACTATCACGCATGGCTCTAGTAACACATGAATGAATGGCTTAAAATTTTCGTGATCACATAACCGCTAATATTTGCCCTCTTGATTCCCCAGATCTCAATGCATGAGACTATTGTACGTGGAGCGTTGTTGAGAGAGTGATCAATGAACATGACCATAAAACCAAAGATACTTTGAAAGCTGCCGTGGCTTTATTGAAAATCATTATAGAAAAGAAAGATTATTCTTAACCTCATAGCAATTTTTGATAACGTTATCTGATATATGTCTGTTTTATAAACTTAAATCTATCCTCAAATATCTTACGAACCCTGTATACACACACACACACACACACACACACACACATATATATATATATATATATATATGGCTGGCCGGCACTCCGTCGCTTACGACGTCGAGGGTCCCAGTTGATCCGATCAACTGAACAGCCTGCTCGTAAATTTAACGTGCAAGTGGCTGAGCACTCCACAGACACGTGTACCCTCGGGGATATTCAGCGTGACACAGTGTGACAAGGCTGACCTTTTAAATTACAGGCACAACATAAACAGGAAACAAGAGTGAGAGAAAGTTGTGGTGAAAGAGTACAGCAGGGTTCGCCACCATCCCCTGCCGGAGCCTCGTTGAGCTTTGGGTGTTTTCGCTCAATAAA
>NC_068988.1:26100163-26101155 GCF_001194135.2 Octopus bimaculoides
ACAGAGAGAGAGAGAGCGAGAGACAAATAAACATGGAAAGAAGAATAACTCCATGTACAGAACAACAGCTTAGCGTTCTAATTATTAGAGCAACAAGAAACACGGAATATGAAATATGAAGTATATGATATATACTATATTATATATAATATATTATTTCATATTGCAGGAAAAATATATATTATGTTTTATTATATCAGAGAAAAAATCAAAAAACAGGGAGAACTCAAGTCATTTAGAAGAATTTAATTAGGGTAAGGTGAAATTGAAGTCTTTTAGCTGTTTTGGGGATAACCCACGTGGTTGAGTAGCATGCCTATGCACTGGGTATTATGTCATCAGAGACAAAGTAAAAGTGGTTTTCTAACTAGTTTTACTCTTTATTCTTCAACTTATTGCCTGATAATCTGTGAATTTTATTTCTCGTAAGCTGTAAATTTTCCAAATATCAATAGGACGTCAACATACCGGTATTTCGCCTGTCGTTACGTTCTGAGTTCAAATTTCGCCGAGGTCAACTTTGTTTTTCATCCTTTCGGGGTCGGTTAAATAAGTACCGGTTACTCACTGAGGTTGATGTAATCGACTTAATCTCTTTGCCTGTCCCTGTTTGTCCCCTCTGTGTTTAGTCCCCTTGTGGGCCATAAAGAAATAAAATTAATGTCCTGCTTGTTAAAATTTTATTTATTTGTGCAGCTGAAGAGAGCACTGCATTTAAATTGATGTAATGATTGCATTGTTCAATTAAATGGAGCCGCTTGAAACGGTCGTACTGCATCACTATTTGATATCCTGTTGCTTATTTTGATTTCATTCACCTTACTTCGAGCTGTGCAGATAATACTGGACTGACTTGGTGTTCAACTTAAGTACGTAATTCACCTAAATCTCAATTGTTTCTGATTTATATATATAAAGATTGATAGACAGATAGATGTGTGTGTGTGTCTGTGTGTGTTTGTGTGTGTGTGTGTGTGTGTGTGTGTGTGTGT
>NC_068988.1:26101460-26103678 GCF_001194135.2 Octopus bimaculoides
TATTGCAATAAATCAGTGATACGTGTGATTTTTTTCATTAAAAAAATATAATTCAAAATTTTTTCTTAGTATATTATTTGAATAACCTAACGATGCGTTCAATTTTCCCTAATAGTTTTCATAGAATATTTTGTCACACTTTTCACGTCGTCTTCTTTCTACAGCTATAAAATTTCTGCGATGAATTATATTCCGGTAAACCAATGTATTTTTTACTAATTTTGTGTCCCTACAATTTATTTTTTTCATGTAGCTATCTTTGTATGGATGAATAAGGACACCACAATCGCCGTGTTATCTTCGCGTATTTTTCCATGCAAATCAAAACAAACTGACGTGTGAAGTTTTTCTGTATCTCCACCAGGTGAAAACGTACTACAACTTAAATTTTTTCTTTATTTTCCTGTATTTTCCTGTTAGTGTTTCTATACCATTCTATAGACTACATTTTATCACCGTACTCCAACCACAATTCTGCCGAGATTGAATACCATAAACTCCATGTCATAAAATGTGTTATTGGTTTTCATCACTAGTTTCGGGACTGTGCTGATACCGGATCCCCGCATTGAAATATTTTTAGTCGAATGAATCGACCCCAGATATCTGATCCTTTCTGAAACTTGATAAGTGAGCGAATTGTGTCATGGGTTGTAATCAAAATGCGGAATTTGTATTGAATCTGTGGGTTCTCTTTTTAGTTCATATCAAAATCAACTTTAACACCCATAATTTCGAGTAAGAGTAACAAATTGAAAGTTGAGAGCAGTAAACGGCTCAAAAGGTAAAGCCTGTTTTATGTGTATATGCATGTTTATATGAATATATATATAAGAATACACGCACGTATATGTATACTCTTTGCTATTTATATATATATACGATGGGCTTCTCTCAGTTTCCATCTACCAAATTCACCCACAAGGCTTTGGTCGGCCCAAGGCTATAGTAGAAAGCAGTTAACCAAGGTTAACTATCCCTAAATGTAGAGAAATGATTAGGAATTCTTTCAGATAACAGAGAAGTTGCGCCGCTTATATAAAAAATACTTCATTACCAGAAGTATTTTTACACTGGTATATAGAATTTTTAATTTTAGAGTTGACATAAACTTGATTCTGTTCTAAATGACTTCAGATACAATAACCGTGTTATTAATATTTCTAGGGGAATGGATAGTACTAGCTAAATTAATGTTAGTATTAGTCAATTTGTCACTCTTTAACAGGCTAATATTATGCAAAGAGATAATTTGTAAGAGATTCTTTGCGTTTGAAAAACTAATTCTAACCGTGTATAAATTGATGATAGAGTAATACCTAGAATTCTTTGGAAAATTCCTAATAATAGCTTCACGAAACTGCAAAGAAAGATTGGATTTAATTTGCCTCCGATAAGGAATAATTAACCAAATGGTTTTACTATTAGTTATCTCATTTTTAATGTAACCATCTTTGAAAGATATAGATTTACCTTAGAAGGAAAATAGGAGATTAAATTACTTCTGGTAATGGAGTATTTTTTTTTATATAGGCAGCTCATCTTCTCAGTTATCTAAAAGAATTTCCTATCATTACTCTATATTTAGGAGCAGGATTAATCGGAACAGTACAAGGCTTAGTAAATTAATTTGGTATCTAAAATGCCACAATAAACAATTTAATTTAAATTGGTTGATTCTCTCAATTTCGATAGCTTATAATAAAGGCAAGGATTCTGTCTCCCCTGTAATTCTGAACTATTTTTTATTATTTTTTTCTAAAAATCCTCTTTTAAACACGGTTATAGTGCGTGCATACCGATCTATACAATGGCAGAAACACACCTTAAGTTGATATAAGTGATATCTATCATTATATATAATTTAAACATTAATTATCTTACATTTCACACGCACTAGATATATCTTTTTCCAAGAATATGGGGTTTTATTTAATATACATGTCGTTATATACTTCTCATTTATTTGTTTTTGTTTTCTTTTTCCATTACCCCTCCTCTTCCTAGAGGCTACCTTTGACGTTATATCCTTTTACGTTTTTTTAAACTAAACTTAATAGCGTTCAGGTAATCACTATACATATCCATCATTTTCTGTTAAAATGTCTTATTGACAAGTTCCATTTCTTCATTTCCTTGAAGAGAAGATTACATTGTTTTACACCATCTTATTCCTTTGGAATAATACCAGTGATATTTTCGAAACATGTGTCAGAAG
>NC_068988.1:26103778-26104765 GCF_001194135.2 Octopus bimaculoides
ACACACACACACACAAGACGTTGTAATAATGAAGTCAAACCAAATAATATTTTGAAAGTATTTTATGCGTACATTTCAGATTTGCATAATATATTTCTGTCTGTCTGTCTATACTGTGCAGGCCCCAGGGCGTCTTCTACCAAAGCTCCAGGTCGACTACAGCTTTCTGAATCAGGTGGGACATAAATACACGCTTTGGCTCCGCCTCCAAGGGTTTTGTCCAAATGATCGCCCAGGTATTTATTTCTTATACCTGGAACATATTCTGTCAGACTCTTTTGCCAAACAGCTAAGTCACTCGGATTTAAACAAACCAATACAGGTTTGTAATGCGGTAGTGGTGGCACGAGATGGAGACAGAGAAAAGTGCACACACACAAATACATACATACATACATACATACATACATGCATACATACAGATGGTTTCTTTCAGTATCCGTCTTCCAGATTCATTCACATGATTCTGGTCCGCCTGAGGCTGTAGATAAAGCGGCTTACTCAAGGTGCCACGCAGTGGGACAGAAACCAGTACCATGTGGTTGGGAACCAAGCCTCTTACCACACAGCCACGCCTGGAGTGAGATATGTCCATATGTCTGTATGTCCGTGTTACACGCAGACATACGCACACACCAACCATATCTATCTATCTATCTATCTATCTATCTATCTATCTATCTATCTATCTATCTATCTCTCTCTCTCTCTCTCTCTCTCTCTCTCTCTCTCTCTCTCTCTCTCTCTATCTATCTATCTATCTATCTACCTATCTATCCGTCTGTCTGTCTGTCTGTCTGTCTGTCTGTCTGTCTGTCTGTCTGTCTGTCTGTCTGTATATCTTCTATCTATGTGTATGCATTGACATAAGCGCACACACGCACGCACAAACACACGAAGAACAACTACGTCACAGAATTAAGTTATATAGTTCGAATGTTTTGAAAATCCAAAACGGCCCACCACCACCACCACCTGAACCACCAC
>NC_068988.1:26105606-26109512 GCF_001194135.2 Octopus bimaculoides
TATCTCTTCTTCCTCACTTATTTCTTTCTTTCTTTCTTTCTTTCTTTCTTTCTTTCTTTCTTTCTTTCTTTCTTTCTTTCTTTCTTTCTTTCTTTCTTTCTTTCTTTCTTATTTTTTTAATGCCAGTTGCTTATTCTATCCCTTTTCGTTTACCGAATCACTAAGTAACGGAGGACATAATCAAAACAACACCGGTTGTCAAGCAGTGGTGGAGGACAAACACAAAAACGAAGACACACACGCAGAGACTCATATGTATCTGCGTGTGCGGGACGGGCTTCTTTCAGTTTCCGTCTACCAAATCCACTTACAAAGTGTCGGTCGGGAGGTTAGGGTAGATGCTTGCTGAAGGTTCGGCGTAGTGGGATTGAACCCGGAACAATGTGGTCAAGAAGCAAAGTTCTTAACGCACAGCAGAGGGAGAGAGGAGCAGAGAGAGGTGAAGAGAGACGGAGTGAGAGAGTGAGCGGAGACACGCACACACCAACACACCCCCACACACACATACGCACACAAATACGGATGGTGGCATTGATGCTGATGATGATGGTGATGATGATGATGGTGGTGGTGGTTGTAGTGGTGATGGTGATGATGGTAGTGGCGGTGATAGCGGTGGCGATGGTGGTGATGGTGGTGATGGTGGTGGCGGTGATGGCGGTGGCGATGGTGGTGATGGTGGTAGGGGTGATGGAGGTGATGGTGATGGAAGTGATGGTGATGGCGGTGGTAGTAGCGGCGGCGGTAGTGGTGCTGGTGATGGTAGTGGCGGCTGTAAAATTATTAACAGAAACGATCGTGGAACAAAATGAAAGTAAATATGAAATTTTGAAAGAACTCGCTTGAAAAGTATCTCAGTTCTCTGGAAGTTTCTCAGTGAATTGTATCATTGTTGGCTTCATACTGAACCTACCATTATATCAACACCACACCACCGTCAAGCCCCTCCTGGTGGTGGTGGTGGTGGTGGCGCTGCTGCTGCTGCTGGTCGACCATGCAATTTTACAGCCTCGCTTCCTCCTGAACCCCAACCAATAAACAATACTGGAATCAGTTCGCTTCGAGCCAAGCTAGTTGAAAGACTTTGAACGAAGCTGCACAGAAAATCATGCCCTGTTGTATGTGAAACTGGTGATGCTCTGTGCAGCGGAAACACGTGTAGGTTGTCGTAACCATAAAAATATGTACGAAACTGTAAAATAAAAGGAAATAAATTTTGAGGATTACCAGTTTTCATATTCTCTATCGTTATAATTATAGCAAATAGACACGCCAGATAATGTTACCATCCAGTGAAGAGAACACAGAATTACCCATCAGAGGAATTTACAGCACGAGTGACAACTCCTAGTCGTCATAGACGTTAAATACTAATAGACGCGGTTAGCCGTAATCTGGAACATAACTGAGAGTTACTACGGAATCCGCCCGTATAATATATCTCTTAAACTCAAATTAATATATACATATGTATGTATATATAAACATGTATATTATATATATAAATATATTTCAACTAACCTAAATTTCACTTATGTCTATACGCTACTTGACGCTGACACACACGCAGACACACACGCAGACACACACACACACACACACACACAGAGACATATATATACATACATGTATGTGTGCGTGCGTGCGCGTGTGTGTGTGTGTGTTGTGTGTGTGTATGTGTTGTGTGTGTGCGTGTGTGCGTGCGTGTGTGTGTGTGTGTGTGTGTGTGTGTGTGTGTGCGTGTGTGTGTGTGTGTGTGAAAATTAACCTATATGTACTCCACAGTTAACTAAATATTTACTCCGAAGGAAGTGATTTTCCACCCAAATTTCTCATTATCCCCCGCCCGACATACCTCGACACATGGGGCAAGAATGAATCGCCCTTATGTCGTTTGTGTACTGAAAGAGGGTCACTTCAACATTTCCTCAGCAGATATCTCCGGGCCTTACCCGACGGACGCGGGAAGGACGTCATTACTTTCCATCTCAAAGCTGGTCGAAAGCCCAGATCGCTAAAACCGTCGATGAGACCAGATTTACTTTCCCCAGTTCTCAGGTTGGCATTTGAGAGCGGACCATGACATATCATAGCAACAACATTCCGGACTACACAGTCATTATCACGGTTTCCGCCAATCAGAAGTGGATAATCGTGTAGGAAGTGACTATGTGCTGGGAGGAACACATGGTGGACGCTCATACGAGAAATGTCGCCAAATCACAGAAAGTTGTATAACAGTGTTGAAGCAAAGGCTGTGTGGACATGCTGAAAGCCAATTCATGTAATCAGATGGGGTCTTATGAGGCGTTTCACTGTGCAAAGCGCTGACGAGGTTTGGTGTTTCTGGTACAGCTAAGAGGAAGTAAAATGAAAGTTGCAGAGAAAGCCATTAGATGGCTTTAGAGAAGGAGAGAACTGTGGCTTGTAGCAGGTGAGATAAAAGCTGGGACTTCATCAAACCTGGTTAGATTAACTAGAGGATTGGGTTCGGATCTGATGTTCATAGCCTCGGAATCCCATAAGACATACAGGGGTATCATTAACAATGCAACACAGGAACCCCAGAAAATGCAGCTTAAGCTTGGAACAGTTGCCTCCCTCATATTAATTTTACCTTTTCTACCTCTCCACCATAATTTTATTCAGACAAGGGAAATACTACACACACACACACACACACACACAAATAGTGATATGTATACATACATACATACATACATACATACATACATACATACACACATACATACATAGACGCACGCGTACACACACGCGCTCGCTCGCGCGCACACACACACACACACACACATATACACACACACACACACATACACACACACGCGCGCTCTCTCTCTCTCTCTCTCTTTCTCTCTCTCTCTCTCTCTCTCTCTCTCTCATGGAGACACACATATATACGCACAATACATACACGCAAGCGCATACAGCTAGCCGACTTTCTATTCGCGACTTGATAAGAACCTAACCCAGTTAGAACAAGCTGTCAGATCACAATGCTTGTCATTTACCTCATTTGATTGCAATAATTGAATTTTATATGCATAAAACCGTAGATTCTTATGGAGCACTTTATGAATTTTTGATCTCTGTACAAGTTGCAGTTGAGTGGATACACTCGATAACTTCTGATATTGTTGGTCTTCCAGCGTTGTCCCTGTTTCCATAAATTGCTTAATGCCACTTACGAATCCACTGACGTGCCCGAGCTTGTTCTCGATATTTAGCTGTATAATTTCTTCGTGTTTGAGCATCTGACTTCGTTTCAATAAACTAAGGCACACATTGTCTAATACCTGACTTCTTTCGATAAACCAAGACACACATTCTGCCTTTTCTTGTAGAGTAATCATTGACTGAAACATATAAACGACATTAATTGTGGTATGAAACATCAAGAACATAACATTAATAAAACTATTATTACCATTAAAAAAACTTCAATAATAATATAATATGCAACAAAAATTTAGTTGTAACCTCAAGTTTTTCAGAACAACTTTTTGGGCGGTCTTTAAGGGAGACTACTGTGAAATAAGTGTCTAGTTTAGAGTAGCCTCCCTTCGTAACTTCCTCTTTTTCTTTGATTCATTTTATTTTTCTCAATCGACAGCAATTCAAATATTAAATAAACAGTGAAAAGTATTTAGTGAAGTCACTTAAATTTCTGAGACAAAAGTATGCACATATTCAATCATTCTTTATTCAGGTGGTGCATAGATGTAAAATAGAGACAGGTATATCTACGAGGTTAACGTTGACTTGTATTTCTGAGTCCCGTCTGATATACAAGGCCTTTTGTATTATTGTCTTACGGTAATAGCCCTCGATTTGCGAATACCTTTTCAGAGTAATATGGTATAGATTGTTATCTGTTACACACACACA
>NC_068988.1:26110381-26112872 GCF_001194135.2 Octopus bimaculoides
TGCATGTGAGAATATATTATTTCTATATGAGAATATATTATTTCTATATGTTTCAATACACACTTATAATCATTAAAATTTATTTAAATCTGTAATTATACATTCAAATTATTTGTTAGTTGTTATAATGTGAACATTTAATATTTAGTAGACACACCCTTTGCATTTTTCCAATGCAAAGATCCTATTAGGCATGTTACTGATCAGATGGCGAATATTCTCTTGAGGAATCTCTTGCTAAGTTTCATGCAATAATCTTAAAAGATCTGGCTTTGAAGATGCTTTCTTGTTCCTTTTATGAAGTGTGCTGTCCATCATGTCCCAGAAGTGTCCATAGGGTTCATCTGGTGACTGGCTTGGCCATGGAAAATTTTTAATGTCATTCTCATCCAACAAATCTTAGGTCATTTTAGCCGTGTGACAAGGAGTTTTCTTTAATCATTTCACCAGTGGAGAAGATTGGAAGGAGTCCTTTCTACGATATAGATACATATTTATCTGTGTTTATGTTTCGGAAATACATGTTAAATTCCATCAGCTCTGATCAACCATGCTCCCCAGACCATCACAAAATAGCTGCAGTGCTTCATTATTAGCTGCCAACTTTTCACACGAAATTCTTGAATACAGTCTCCAGACCCACACTCGACCACCATCAGGAAATACAGCAACTCTGTACAATGTCCCAAAATGCTAGTGGCCTCTCCATCATCTCACTAGCCCAATCTTTTCTCCACTTGATGTTGGCTGGTCGAAGAAGTGGCTTCTTTCTTGCTACTCTGCCATAGTAACCAAGTTTGTGGAGATACCCGACAACTGTTCTGGAACTGACATCAACTTGTTCTGCTATGTCAGAGGCCTTGCAACGAGGATTATCCTCCACACTTCCCTTAACAAAGAGAAGGGTCGTGTCAGAGGGCCCTGGTTGATCTAAGTGAGGTGATGTGGACTCCTTCCCCTCTCTTGTGAATGGCACAATCACTCTATTAACTGTAGAAAGCGGGATCCCAAGGTTCCTGCGATTTTACGCTGACTATGTCCACCTTCAGAATGACCCACAATACGGCCTCTTTGAAATTCAGACAGTTATAAGGCTTCTCTTGCATATGGCATGATTAAAAAGTCACGTATAGAACCTGAAACATAAAAATGTCAATTAATAAAAAAATATAAACCATTACAAACTAGAATAAAAATAAAACGATGTTTTATGAGGTGTCTATTTACTTCTGTCATGTCTGTATGCATGTGCGTGCGTGTGTGTGTGTGTATATATATATATATATATATATATATATATAAGAAGAGAGAAAAGGGGTTAAAAATCTAGGCAGATATTAATAAAACAGTTTTAAACAAATTTGGTTAGCTATATCCAACAATCAGATACCAATAAATGCAAGTAGAATAAACATTCAAGGTAATACTTCAGATTGCTTCCCAACCACATGGTTCCAGGTTCAGTCCCACTGCATGGCACCTTGGACAAGTGTCTTCTACGCCATCGCCATAAATAAACGTTCAGGAAAGAAAAAATTAAATTCTCGGATACGAGATAAGACCGGCGACAACAGTTGAAAACAAATTGGAAATTTGACCCCAGGGAAATATATCCTCCTTGTCCTAAGCATTTTCATAAGTTTGTCCTAAACATTTTCAGACTTTCAGTTCGCCCTTGTTTTCATACGTTCTGAATAATATAAAGTTTTCCTTTCATGAATCTAAATTTACTCCGGTGGCTGAAAATCAAATTTGGAATGCGTATCACATATGATACATGGATGCCAGGAAAGTATAACCCTGTGTTCCACATGTGACACGCAGGACAGACAAGGAAAGGGCAAAGGATCATCAAAAAGTTAGACTTTAAAAAAAATGCTGTTACATCAGATGTTAACCTTGTTTAGGAGTTTATTACTTGATCGGCATCTGGATTATTATTTAATTATTATTATTGAGTGAGAGGGCAGTGCATGCCATCAAAGTGACACTGGGGTACGAATATACGAAGCCCATATACCCATCATGACTACCCGTCTGACAAGGATACATGAAGCATATGCATCACATCCATATGTGCGCCACATGATCTCATTTCAAAATAAACAGCACATAACCTTGCAAGTGGGGCCCACTTAGAATTTTCTTCAGGTCCAGTAGCCCATCCTGTTCAAAAGGTTCCTGAATAAGGTTTGTTTAAGGATGTTGAACGAAACACACATGTTTCCAGAGGTAATTTATTCAAAGTCCAAAGAATTCCTCTCAATACATGGCTATGATGCTCCCCCACTATTTCTGCTCGTGATCAGAGATGCACATATCCTCAGCCACCAAGGGACATGCTCAACTGGTTAAGGTCAAACAACTGACAAGCAAATCTGTGGTATTAAGCAGAATATTTGCTGTAGCCCATCTTTTATACCAAGACAAAACAATGTACATAATAACACTTCCAATCAGTTAAGATCAAAAGCCATGAGAGCCAGTGCCT
>NC_068988.1:26119536-26130405 GCF_001194135.2 Octopus bimaculoides
GAAATGCTTAGCGGTATTTCTCTCATCGCTACGTTCTCAGTTCAAATTCCGCCAAGGTCGACTTGGCCTTTCATCCTTTTGGGGTCGATAGAATAAGTACCAGTTGAACATTGGGGTCAATGTAATCGACTCATCTCCACTTCACCCAAGGTGCCCTTGTGACAAAAAATTGAAATAATAATAATTATTATCAAGGTGGCGAGCTGGCAGTATCGTTGGCGCGCCGGATGAATTGCTTAGCGGTATTTCTCCCGTCGCTACGTTCTGAGTTCAAATTCCGCCAATGTCGACTTTGTCTTTTATCCTTTCGGGGTCGATAAAATAAGTACCACTTCAACATTGACGTTGATGTAATCGACTCATCCCCCGCCCCCAAATTGCTGCCTTTGGGGCAATATTTGAAGCCATTATTATTATTCCTTTTGATATATGTAATAATAATATTATTTCTATACCTGTCTCCATACAATGCCCACCGTCACGCCTTCCCTTCTACTATTTTAGGATTATCTCCCCTACTTAGACATTCTCCAATCTTAACCTTTTCACGTCTCTGTTTCTTGTTGTCTCTTCCGTTGTCTCTCAGCGGTTTGGAACTGTTTGGCGCTGGTGGTTCCAGCCTTGGCTTTGTTATCAAGCTACAAAAAGCCCCCAAAACAAAACAAAAAAAGCAAAAACAAAATCAAAACACAAAAATAACAAAAAATACTTCAATGAAAACAATTAATTCAAATAACAGTGGAAAGAAGCAAACACATTTTTCTAACACATTTTAACATGTATTTTCTTTATACTGCTGTATTCGACATTCAGTTCTTTTTTTTTTATTTATTTCATGTAGACACTGGTCATAGCACCTGATGAATTATAGAGGACTTTGAAAGAATAAATACCTCGATTAGACAGAATTAAAATGGGTTTGGGGAGGTTCAGGTGAGACTAGTTATCAATAATCTATTATTTATCAGTAACACTGATCGATATATGTGTAAGTATTATGATCGGATTTCAAGTGATGCGCTGAGTGTGTTGTGGGGGAAACCTCATTCCATCACCGTTTCAGACAGACACCCCACACATGACCACCACCCGACAGGAGATCCACCATAATATAACATAAATCGATCTATTGAAAGTAGATTTCCTATGCAGTAATCCAGAGATCAATGTTATTGTGTGGTTGGTGGTGGTGTGTGGGTGGTGTGTTGAAGCGTGATGTCGTTGTGTGTGGTGGAGGTGGTGTGTACTACTGGTGCTGGTACAGTGCTCTGTTACAGTGATGACGAGTGGTGCTACTGGTTCTATTACATACATACATACATACATACATACATGTGTGTGTGTATATATTTATATATATGTATATATATATATAATATACACACATAATGTATATATATATATATTTGTATGTGTATGTGCATATATACTGTATATGCGTGTTGGTCTAATATTAATGATGTCTGATTGCGTGTGTGTGTATGTGTGTGTCTGTGCGTCTGTCTGTGTGTAAAAAAGCAGCTGTTCTGATCTCAAGTAATATTGTGTAATAAATTAATCAATCTATATCGTCCTCATTAACCACTAACTACGCACACATACTTGCATATAAACATATGTATGTATGTAAGTATACATGTATGTACGTATAAACACACATAAGCACGCACATATATGTATGTACATATGTGTGTGTGTGTATGTATACACACACACGCACATTTATATATACATATAATTTACTTTTACCAGAAGAGTGGTGACAGTGACTTCGAAGTTTTGCCATCACTTTGTTAAATAACAAATATTAAAGTATTGAGCAAACCTTTAGTTTAATGTTCGGTTATTTTATTTATTGGAACCCGGCATAAATTCCTCTTTTGAGGTCGATGAATTAAGTACCAGCTGTGCTGCAGAGTCGATGTTATCCAGTAGCCTCTTCTCCTGAAAACATTTCAGGTTTTGTGTCTAGAGCAGAAAGGATTATAACTGGACATAAAAACAAAGATTTATCTGTGTGTGTGTGTGCGTGTGTAAAGGTGCGTGGCCTAGAGGTAGTTTCGTTTCCCAGATGGAAATGTTAATTTCCCATTTATCCAGCGAGGAATTCGAAAGCTATAACAATGCCAAGAAGCGCATTGTGACCAAAGGTGTATCACAACATCCTACAGTATGGTCGATAAAGTGATACACGTACACACACACATGCACTTGAAACAACATTAGGTTGTATTAACATTAGAACGTGTATAAATAGCATTTACCATATGCAAATAAACATGGAACACTACTAGGTGTAATATTTTGTCCCAGAAAATATTTCAGACCCGGTATTTGGACCTGATTCGATCTCTTCAGTGACGAACACCTCATTCATTCTGTGCGAAATTGACGATACATTTTCCAGTATAGAAGTCAGTAAACAAACCATTAAATGATCTACGTGAATGCTAATCAGGCTTGAGACATTATTGAATTAAAATTCTAAGGCGACCAAACCAGGTCTCCTCGATGACCCATCAGTGTTTTGAGAGAAGCCTTGTGCTTCATAACACAACGTTTCTTTTAGAGGTTTCTCTGAGGCGAAGAGAAAGTAATTCCATATTGATAACTATTGGGCTCGTGATACTTGTTGCAACGATACTTGATACAATGTAAAGGACGAGAGAATGGAACAGGCTATGCACGAACCATGTCCACCATAACATTATTCATCACTCAGGTTGTTCAGCAAACGAAGACACTAGCATCAGCATCGTCACATTTTCTTCTGGTGACAAATAAAGAGGTGATGGAGACAGCTAGAGGATGTTACTTGGAGTCTTTAGCTGTGACCCTGCTCTCAGACGGTCATTGGGTGATGGTCATTTTTAGACAGATCTGGAACAAATGTGGACTTCATACTACACGACAAAATATTGAATTCAGAATGCAACTGTGCAGCTCTGAAGTGGCGAGAGTTCAGTCAATATACTCATATACTTAAATGTACACATACATACATACAGACAGACAGACAGACACACACACACACACACACACACACACACACACACACACACACACACACACACACACACACACACACACACACACACACGTATATATATAGATACAATACATACATAGATACAATACGTACATATAGGCACATACGAATATTGAAACAAATACTCCTGCATACATAAATGCCAACTTGCTGTCGATTAGGTCCATTTTTTGTGCTCCGCTTCTCCTTTCTCTTAAGCTTCAGTTGTTCCCTGTCACGGCCCTTGTGATGACGAAGATGCAAACCAGTCTCAGAGTTTCTCTCATGATATCTACCACTGTATATTCTGTTCTAACAAAAACATCTACGTTTAAGTGGGGATAAATAGTGCTTCCCTGTATTATTACTCTCTCTGTCGCTCATATATATATTTTTTACAAAACAGTATGGTAAGATCTAAACTTCATCTTCGAAGCACTGACATTATTCCAACAGAGTGTACATCCGGAGCGCAATGATAGCTCTCAGCTTTGCTACACTGTGTGACTTCGAGAGCGACGATACTGCGGAAGTGACGATATTTCATAGTCTCAAGACGCGCGATATCTCAATCATTGCAACTAAAAGCTCGCCGTCGTCTGTTTGTGGTTCCAAGAAGTTCGATGCTTGACTTTACTGCTTGATATTCAATAAAAAGAGTAAAGAAAAAGTGTGTGTATGTGTGTGTGTGCGCGTGTGTTTGTGTGTTTGTGTGTGTATTTAAGTATTTGTGTCTGCGCGTGTGTGTGCGTGTGTGTGAGCCACACAAAAAGTATTCGACCATATTTTAGAGTGGAAAATGTTTGTGTACAGATTTCTTAAAATTTTTGAAACCAAAGCTATTAAACTAGCAAGAAGCAAAATAATAAAACTGTCTCGCAACTATCAACTTTGTAAAAGTGAGCGCTTTACAAAAGCAGAGAGGGCACGGCTATAAAAACATACATGGACGACTACACCACTGAGGTTGCCAAATTCCAAAGAAACACAACAATAACGACAACAACAACGACGATGACGACGACGACGATGACGACGACAATGTAATGCTCTATTTGTACTACTTCTTGAAGTCTATCAAAATGTTTTTATGATTCTAACGAAATATACGTTTAGTTATTTAGTTCTACATTACATCGTCGAGTGTTGGCAAAGATTAAAATTACCGTCATATTTTCATTTTACGACAATATATAATGTGTGTGAGAGTGTTGAATAGTGTGCGCGTGTATATATATATATATATATATATACAGTACCATGCAAAAGTCTTCGGCCACTTTAAACTATTGAAAATTTCTACTAATTGCCAACTTATAAGTGGATGTTACGCATTGCGTATTTTACAGAGCGAACATTGGCCCTGTTGGAGTCATTTCCACACCTAGTCATTATATTTTGTAGTAGGGGTTTTGAACAGAAGGGAACATGCGAAATGACCAAAAGTGGCCGTGCAAAAGTTTTCAGCCACCTCACATAAACCAATCATGGTACAATGTTTTAAAACAGAAAAATGTCTATAATGAAAATCTAATACATAATGTTCATTTCAAGAAGTTACTGTACATTATTAATATTTCGTGTGGCTTCCCTTAGCTTGGATAATTACCTCAGTGCCCCTGGGAAGAGATGCATACAAATACTTCATCATCTTCACAAGTATGAAATACCATTCTCTGTAGCTGAGCTCCCACAACTTTTCAAGATTGCGCGGATTCTTCTCTTTAGTTCTGTTCGCATTTGCTCGATAATAGTCAGGGCTTTGAGCTGGCCAATATTTCAATACGGTAGCACTTTCATGAGACAAACTTTGTTGTGTTGCACGCGATCTGTGGCATGGTGTTCCGTCGTGCTGAAAAATCTCACCTTCATCCAAGTCTAGTATCAAATTGTCCTTCAACAACCGGATATATTTGTCACTGTTCAAGTTAGTGTGACTTTTAACTAACTTTCTTGAACCATCACTTTTTATGTATCCCCAAAGCATCAAACTCTTACCCCCAAACTTCACTGTTTTCATCGTGTAACGTGGGTCGTTTCGTTTTCTAATAAGCGAGAATTTGTCAGAAGGACTCCAGGAAAGCGAAACGACTCACGTTATATCTATCTATCTATCTATCTATCTATCTATCTATCTATCTATCTATCTATCTATCTATCTATCTATCTATCTCTCTATCTATCTATCTATCTATCTAGCTATCTATATGTATATATATACATATATATATACATACATATATGATATATACACAGGATGTTCGGGATAAATTTGAAAATTTTTTATGTTTCCTTTCCTTTCTTCAGGAAAAGCTTGATGCATTAGTGAACAGTCAACGGCGTTGGAGAACATAAAAATTAAAGTTGTAGTTGAGAAAAAAGTTAGCTGATATGGAGGACCAGAATGTATCTGAAAATTGGAAAAGATTTCCCTGTATTATGATGATTCATACTGGGTGTCAAAATGCTGACATCATGACTGCTGCTCAATTCTTCGTAAGACATGACATGAATAGCTACAATGGAGACTACAAAGCCGTGGCTAGCAGAGAGATAGGCGTTCTGACTGCGTGCACATGCCAGAATTCCTCAAACAACTGATGAACAGGACCTTAAGCTCAATTTAGATGGCTGTGTGAAGCTGTAGGAGACTGGTCAAACCCTAGCTAGAGACGGATGCTGCTGGATGTTGTGGGGCAACAAGATTCAGTTCATACTTCCGAAGGAGGTAGTTGTGCTTGTCGGAGAATTTGAACGATTTCATCAGCCCCAATTTCTGGCGTCCTAATTCCCCCGATGGTAATCCCATCGATCACTATGTGTAGGGCGTTGTTGAGTAAGATACGGACCGCTCTACTGGCTAAGATCAAGGAAGTGTTTAATGATCTTCCCGGGGACATAGTGGAAAAACGCATGTGCCAGGTTCTAGAGCTGTCTTGTGGCCGCAGTGGAAGATGAGGGCGGCTACTTTGAATAAATTGTTTTCTCCCAGCCATAATATAAGAACTAGACTTAATTTTTCTTGAAAAACCTTTATTTTCAGATAGGATTTTGCATTTTCTTTCCCTTTTATACAAAATGTCAAATTTAACCCGAACACCCTGTATACATATTGATACACACTCACCTCTGGTTTTTAATTCTCTCCAATGTGGTCCATTAGCAATGAAGTGGACTCTAGGCAACACTAGCATTGGTGGTGTTGCATAACCGTTGGCATTTACTGCAAGGCAGACTGTCACCAGGGTCCCTCTCTCAGCGGAAGTCATCGCTCCTACTTGTTTCACTCCTTTCTCTGCCACAATTCGATCTGGTCGTTGCACTCTTGTGACACCCGTCTCATCAGAGTTGTAGATGTCATGGCCCTCAAACCTGTAGCGGCCAAGCACCTCTGTCAGATTATCGAAAAACTTGTCCACGTTAGTTCGATTGAAGCTTGTTGCCCTACTCAAACTTGTGGCTTCTGGAAGTTCGGATGGAAAGGTTGGAATTCCACTTGATAAACTTTGAGAAACAGTCAACACCAGCGCAGTCATTGGCAGACCAGGAATCTGGACACTTGATTTAATTGGCCTTCGCATAGTCGTAAGCAAGGCTTCGAATGTCAGAAGGAGTCAGACCATAGTAAAATTTTAGCAGCTTTAAGGATGTAGGTCACAAGCAAGTCTTCTTGCCCCTTTGTAAAAACTGCACCCGGAGAAGCATATCCAACACTGGCTATTTTCCCCTCTGTCCTTAGTTTCTTGCAGTATCTCTGCAGCGTCATGAAATTCACCTGAAAATATAAAGGAGCTGGAGGTTTATTTTTTGGTACAGCTGACATTCTGTTAACATCTTAAAAAAGGTTAGTGTAAGAGATACCGATAACTTCATATCTAAAGAGCCTGAAACCTACCTCGAAATCTTTGGCAACATCCCATAATGATTTCTTTCCATCCACAACTTTTCTGGAGGTTCTTTCCATGACATTAGGAGGGGTATCCCCCCTTGTGGTCTTCCTTCTGTAATTTCTAGGCTTGGCGTGTTAAACTGAAATAGAAGGGGTAAGTTGATACACTGTAACAATCAGCCCCGACCATGGATTTCTTGGGATTACCTCGTACACAGCACTAGCAATGCATAGCATCCAGGACACACCTTCATGTATCGAAGTCAACTTCCAACACTTCCTAATGAGCCACAAACTACTTCAGTAACACCAATTGTGCTTTGGTAGTTAAGTAAATAACTTTGTGGCAAAATTTCGCTTTTGGAGTAAAAAAGTCGTTTTTTGAGCCATACCTTTCCCAGTGACAGTCCGCCAGTGCAATACGCATGTGCAGTCATGATGCTATGGAGTTGGCCTTCACGAGGTAGAGACCCGAATGCCAGCTATTTCTTGAAGTTGGAACCAATGGGCTTCTAACAACTTACCCGTGTAACAACTAGACCCGGCCTCCCCTAATCGACACATCCCCTCCCCCACAAATTGCAGGTCGATTTTTACCAAAATTCGAAACCCTTATTGTGGCTGGAGTTGTTGTTGTTAAGTCCCTGATCGAGCAGATTTATGAACAAAGTCGTTCTTACCCTGACCGTCTCGTTTTATATTTATTTCAGATATGGTGTATCTAGGACTACAGAATTCAATGTGCTCTTTCCCGTATTTTAAGACGAGAAAGCGCGATTTGACTGCTATTTCTACCAGATCAACTTTTGCTGATGTTGTTGTAGATGTTGCAATTGATGAGGTTGCTATTGCTCTTCTTCTGGCTTCTGTTGTAAATGTTTTATTGTTGCCATTTGTTATTGTTGTTGTTGTTTTACTATTGTTGTTGTTGTTGCTAATGTTGTTACTCTTGTAATTTCTCGTAATTGATACGGAAAAACAGAAAGTGACTGTGGATATGTATAAGAGGGATGTTGGAGAGAGCGAGAGAGAGAGAGAGAGAGAGGAGAGAGAGAGAGAGAGAGGAGAGAGAGAGAGAGAGGAGAGAGAGAGAGAGAGAGAGAGAGAGCAAGTTAAGTTTTTATGAAAGGAAAGTGAAAGAAAGCGAAAAAGAGACGGAGATAAATAGATAGGTGGAGTGGAAGCGAGAGAGAGAGAGGGAGAGAGAGAGAGAGAGAAGGAGAAAGAGAAAGAGAAAGAGAGAGAGATGAGGGAAGAAAGACGGAGAGTAAGAAGAGGAGAGGAGTAAAAGAAAAAAAATGAGATGGGATAGAGACACAGAGATATAGAAGGTAAGAGAGAGAGAGAGAGAGAGAGAGAGAGAGAGAGAGAGAGAAGAGGAGGAGAGAGAAACAATGTGAGAGGGGGAGGAGGAGAAAGCGAGAAGCAAAGTGAGAGGAGGAGAAGGAGGAGGAGGAGGAGGAGAAAGCGAGAAGCAAAGTGCGAGGAGGATGAGGAGGAAGAAGAGAGAGGTGAGAGGGATCGAAGGAGAAAGAAAGAGGCTAAGAGAGAGAAGAATATAATGAAATAAAAACCAGGCAAAAAGTAAGAGAGAGGGAGAGATAGATAGATAGAGAGAAAAAAAGAGAGAAATAGAGATAGATAGATAGATAGATAGATAGATAGTGAGAGACAGAGATTTGAAGAAAGAAAAAGAAGTAGAGAGATGAAGAGAGAAACAAAGTGAGAGAGAGAGAGAGAGAGAGAGAGAGAGAGAGGGAGAGAGATAGAGAGAGAGAGAGAGAGAGAGAGAGAGAGAGAAAATGACCAGTAAGTTTTTGGCCGGAAATTAGTTCCCCTACATTCCTACATTGCTGTATCATAGAATCTTTAATTTTGGCAGCTGTTTGTCTCGAAAATGGGTGTCATAAAAACATCTCCATTTCATTAATTTGCGTAGAACTCTGCTGTGTATGTGTGCAGGAAAGTCTGCATGAGTGTGTGTGTGTGTGTGTGTGTGTGTGTGTGTGTGTGTGTGTTATTTTTGCGTCAATAGTTAGTTTATTCTATATCAATATGCCTATATATGTATACATAGGCACAGGCGTGGCTGTATGGTAAGAAGTTTGCTTCCCGACCACATGGTTCCGGATTCAATCCCACTGCATGGCACCTGGGGCAAGTATATTCTATAACCTCTGACCGACCAAAACCTTGTGAGTGGATCTGGTTGACGGAAATTGAAAGAAGCATATATGTGTGTGTTTGTGTGCGTGCGCAGGTATGTTTACGTTCCCGTAACTTAACGGTTCGGCAAAAAGATTCCGAAAGCATAAGTACGAGACTTTAAAAAAACGTAAGTACTAGAATCAATTCATTCGACTGAAAATTCTCTAAGTAAAGGATAAAAGATAGGGCGACGAGCTCACAGATTCGTTAGCAGACGGGGCAAAATGCTTGTCGGCATTTCGTCCCTCTTGGCGTCCGGAGTTCAAATTCCACCGAGGTCGACTTTGCCATTCATCCTCCCATTTTCGATAAAATAAGAACCACTGAGCACTGAGATCGAAATTGCTGGCCTTGTGCCAAAATTTCAAGCCTGTATATATATATGCGTGTGTGTGTGCGTGTGTTTATGTATGTGTCTGTCTGTCTCTGTCTCTCTCTATGTATATGTGTATGTATGTATGTATGTATGTATGTATGTATGTATGTGTGTGTGTGTGTGTATGTATGTATGTATGTATGTATGTATGTATGTGTGTGTGTGTGTATCTATCTATCTATCTATCTATCTATCTATCTATCTATCTATCTATCTACCTACCTATGGTTAGAAGTGTATTACCCCGTAGGAAGGAATATAGGAGAATTTGTTTTGTGGGTATGAGCATGCACGTGAAAGTCAAAACATGTAGTTAGTTTTAAAATTTCGTAATAGATCTATTCAAATACTAAACCGGTTTCGATGATTTTTTAAATTTATCAATGGTACAAATAAATAAGGGGTTTATGAGAGTTTAAATTTATCATGGAAAATTATGAAAAACATGTTTAAACGATCACATGTTGAAATGTTCATAGAAATTTCAATGAGTTTCACAGAGACAATAATACTAGTTTAAATGTTCGATGAAGATCATAACAAATATCCATAATTGGAAGATTAGTCATATTGAGTTTCTATAAGAAATCCCCTGACACACTTAAAACTTTGTCTTATGTACAATACACAGTCCAAGAAATATGGAAACATACTACACCATCCATCAGAATATAGTGCTTCTGATGAACGGTCTGCGAATGAAAAAGAACTCAAAGCATGTAAAATTATTAAAAGTCAAAGACAGCACAAATCTCTAAAAGGGTAACTTACCAGTGCCACTATCCTCATCACCACAAGAATCATCCCCAACACTATTATCACCATTAACCCTTTCACCACATCCATCATTATCATCCTCATCATCATCACCACCACGACAAGCATCAACTCTGCCACCACCACCACCACCATCATGATGGTGGTGGTGATGATGTTTGTGGTTATGCTGGTCGTGGTAAGTGCATGTGGTAGAGATGATTGTGGTGGTTGAAGAGATGGTAATGGTATTGGTGTGGTTAGTTGTGGTGGCGGTGGTGATTGTTGCGAGGATCATAAAGTGGAGATGGTGCTGCTGGCTGTAAGTGGTGGTGGTGGTGATAATGATGGTAAGTGGTGGGTTTGAAGGTAGTTTGGTAGATGTGATGGCGTTTGTAGTGATGGTGATGATGGTGTTGAGTGGAGGGTGATGGTGGTGATAGTAGATACAATTGTTAGAGGTGGTGTTAATGGTGTTAATGGTGGTGGTGAAGTTGGTGGCATGTGTATGCGTTGATAGTTGCGATGATGGTTGAAAAGGCTGTTGGCATTATTGTGCCATCCTTCCTTCACTTTAAATCCACCCCAGACATTTTAGTATCCCCCCCCCCC
>NC_068988.1:26132978-26138626 GCF_001194135.2 Octopus bimaculoides
AAATGATATAGTGTAATATAATATAAAACAATATAATCTAGTATAACCATAATACGTTATGATAAAATATAGTTATATTTATGGAAATTCTCATATTTCTATGCAAACTCCCACATAACACACATCATATGAGAATACATAGACGCAGATCGCGTAGCACGCATGCGTATAGGACATTCCCTCTAAATGCATACATTCGATATTATCTACCACTAGGTGGCACTCTGGTCAGAAGGGTAGTCGGGTATGTTACCTTGTCTTGGTTCTTTTCATTCAAAGTTCAAATTCTGCAGTTGTCTACTAGGGTGGCACAATTAATCCGTCGGCGGGCTTAACACTCCCACTTGATCTTCAGTTTCTTTAGTGGATGTCCATTCAGTTGTAAGCATTAGAGCCAGGTTTCCAGATCGAGGCCACCTTCTTCTTTCTCTTTCCTTCTCCCAGTTTTTGAGGTCATTTAAGGTGCTTCCCCCCCTCAACGTCTTGAGGCCCTATAAGATGCTCTCTCCGATTTCTTAAGTCTTTGATGCCCTATAAAATGCCATGGACACCGCCTTTCTTCTTCACTAAACTGTAAAAAAACAGAACAAACTATTCCTTGTCCATAGTTCAATTGGAGAGGTATTATTAGGTACCTTGACCAAGGACATAATGTTAGGTCGGTGGGGGGATAAGGAGGAGGGGGTAGGAAGCGGCAGCCCATTAACATATAGACGCACCTTCTAATTATCTTATACTTGACATGTCAATTAATCACTGACTGATTAAACTGGGACTAATTACTAGCCCTCCACCACTCCAGCCGTCCATCACCGTAGCCCTCCACCAAACGCACACATACAGACGAGCACAGATGTAGTGCTACATATACACATCCATACATATACCCACATAAACATACATACACGGACATGTGAGAACTCACACACTAACACACGCACACACACACAAACACATTCTACGCATGTGACACGTTGCCTTACACACATATCCACATAATACGTATACACACGCACAGAGCCACACAGAGACTATTTCTATTCTTTGTCCAATCCATCAACTCTAAACCACTACAAATGGTACAACAACAGCAACAACATCATCAAAAACAACAACAACAACAACAACTCAATACCAACAGGACAACAAAACATGCAACGGCTACAACATCATTAACAACAACGATAATTAGAACAAAATAACTGAAACATTAACGAACGAAAATGAAACAAAAAGCAACAAAAACAACAATAGCAGCAACAACAACAACAATAATGATAACAACAACATAATTAACAACAGCAATAATAATAATAATAACAACGTCAACACCAACTTGAACCGATTAACAGCAGCAACAACAACAACAATACATTTTTATTAATAGGCATTGAAAATTTTGAAGTTGTTTAATCTTCTGTTGGCTCTGATGGAATGAAGGCGAATGGCTTCGTGGCTTGGGGGTATGCGGCTCGCGATCGTGAGGTCGTGAGTTCGTTTCCCAGCGGCACGTTGTGTTCTTGAGCAAGGCACTTTATTTCACGTTGCTCCAGTCCACTTAGCTGGCAAAAATGAGTAGTACCTATATTTCAAAGGGGGCCAGCCTTGTCACACGTCGTGTCACGCTGAATATCCCTGAAAAACAACGTTAAGGGTACGTGTGTTTGTGGGGTACTTAGCTACTTGCACGCTAATTTCATGAGCAGGCTGTTCTATTGATTGGATTGACTGGAGCACTCTTCGTCGTAACCGACGGAGAGCCCAGACAGTCCCGATGGAAGAGATGTGGTCAAAGACATTCTAGCCGGGACCATCTCGTTTGTTTTTGTCAAGAAGAGTGTGTCTTGGATTACATTATTCATTGTACTCTTTCCTCTTTTCTAAAGACAGTAGAATATGATTTGAGAATATCTAGTTGTTATTTCCACTTAGAGGTTCCTCTTTCCGAATGAAATATTGAATAAATTAAAAGCTATAAATATTTAAAATGTTATTATTACAACAATTATTGGGGCAGAATTTGTTCCGACTCATATTCTGAGTTCAAACACCGTCGCAGCTGACTTTGCCTTTCGTCTTTCGAGATCGATAAAATAAGTACCAGTCTTTCGTAGTCAATGTTTCCGGCTGATTTAACAAACGTAGAAAGTGGTAGTAACAGCAGAATTAACAACGACGTCCACAACATCACCACCACCAACACCGACAAAGACATAAAAGAAAAAAAAACATGTGAAAACATCGGCACCAGCACCACCACCGCCACCACCACAAAAACCAACCAAAGCAACAACCATAACAAACAAGAAAATCAGGAACATGAAAAAAGAAATTCTTCACACATAATACGGGAAAATTCAACCACCGCCGCCATCATTACCACAATCAACGCTAACATAGTCACTGAAAACGACAAAAACTACAAAGTGCACGTTAACGGTTTCGCGTAAAGCTGTCAATGAACACCTTAAGAAATACAGGAAGTACGTTAAAAAATGGAAGAAGAGTTACTCTCAACACTCCTGAAGCCATGGTGCAAACGCACTCAGAAAAAACAATAGCATACATAGCGACAGGAGTAAAAAGTCGTTAATTAGAACGGGCAACACAGCAACAAATTGAAAAGTGTCTACGTCCAGTGTGGGACACGAAAACTTACGTTACCTGTGGGAAGCTCTATGGCACTGTAGAGGTGAGATTTACCATAGAGGAAGAGGCAAGGAAGCACTCCACATTGGTCATAAGAATGAAGACCTATTTCTGGTACTCGTATACCTATGTCGTCGATTGTTGAAAATTAAAATTGGAGACATACTACCAGAAATAGACATCTGCTGGTTGGTGGCATCTTTCTCTCTGTACACAGGGGACAAAACAATTATACTGTACGTGCAGAAATTGCAAAAACAAACTGGTTGAGAGAAGACATGGAGTTGTGGGTGCAGATAGATTACGAAAGTTTAGAGGTAAACCTGGACATCGTAAATTTGTCAGATAACACCAACTTCCACGTGGCTGTTGAGAGTTGAAAGCCGAGGTGTCACCTGTCTGGGGACACAAATCATCTGGAGGCCTTTTGCCCACAACAAAAGAGAAGGGAGATCTCCACTTTTGTCGACACCATCACCATCACCATAACAACAGTAACAGCACCAGCAGAGGCGGGTGACCACAACAGCTGCAAAACAACAGTAACCGTAGCAGCAACAATTACAGCAGCACCTACAGCAGTAGCAGCAAAAACAACAAAAACAACGACAGTGGAAGCAACAACAGCAAACAAAACAAAGAGCACACCAACGTCTATGGCTTCTACATTCCAGACAAAAGTAAAAACAACGGCATTAGAATCGCCCCTCCCCAAAACAACATCTTGATCAACATAATAGTAGCAAAATTCCCTCCAAGATTTGCTCCTCCCATTTTCGGATCACTCGAACATGTCCTGTTGTGAAGGGGACGATGAAAAGCCTAAATGGAAAAAAGTCGGCAGGTCTAACAAAAGAAAAGAAAAAAAACAACCAAAAACACACCGACACCATCACAAAAAACTGGCAGGTATGATCAAAGCGGGGAGTTGTCTTTGAGAAAAAATACACAAATACTTTCTAAAATCGTAGGCTACACAGCTTACAAATGTGTGATATGCACGGTCGACTTAGATTAGCTTCGTAGGTAGGGATCCGGTTAGTGGAAGCTGGAGGCATAACTCCCGATGTGCAAGGATTACCAAGGATTACCAAGGATTAATGAATTAGTTGAGCGGGCATTGACAGGGTCAGTCGTCAACAACAGATGGTGGTTTGCTCTGAAAAGGGCGATTAGAGTAGAATCAATTAGGTTCAGTAAGGTATTAGCGATAGAAAGGAATAGAATAGAGGGAAACTTAGAAAAGACGCTTAGGAAAGGCACCACAGCTGACGTGCTGGCGGCGAGATTGGCCTGGACCAATTCTTCAACGCTAAGCACGAAGGATGCATTGCCAGAGCTAAGTTAAGTGCTCTAAGAAACCAGGGAACGAAAGCCTGACGATGGACCCGAGTGGCAGAGGCACAACGTGGCAGCAAAGTCACAATTCGGTCTTTGGTGGACCAAAATGGGTGCACGGTACTTGAGCACGAGCAGATGTGTACGGCATTTCAGCAGCACTTCACCCAATATTTGGGACGAATGGCAGTCCGGAACGTAGGATGGACTTCAGTGCTTACCTCGGCGACATTCCACAACTCTCGACAGGAAAGGGGTGGAGCTTTGCAAAAATACGGGTGGCAATGATGGGCTGCACGGGGGTGGGAGGCAAATTGCTTGGTTGGATGGTCTGCCCTACGAGCTTTACTTTTAATAATTTGAATAATTTGAATAATTCACCTTTGGAAACATGGGTGTTTTATTCATCCTTAAACTAACCTTATGGAGGGACGTTTTGAGCGAGATGGGCTACTCAGCCTGAAGAAAATGCGCTGTTTATCTTGATATGAAATCACCATGTCGCGCATATATGGCTGTGATGCATGTGCCTAATATACCCTTGTCAGACGGGTAGACATGACGGGTATATTGAACTTCGTATATTTTTACCCCAGCGTCACTTTGATGGCATTCGCTGCTCTCTCACTCAATAATAATAATAATAATAATAATAATAATAATAATGATAATAATAATAATAATAATAATAATAATAATAATAATAATTCTTTGGAATTCTTTGGGGTTTGGATAATTCACCTTTGGAAACATGGGTGTTTTGCTCAACATCCTTAAACAAACCTTATTCAGGGAGCTTTTGAGCGGGATGGGCTACTCGACCCGAAGAAAATTCTAACTGGGCCCCACCTGCGTGGTCAGGCACAGTTTCATCTTGATATTAGATCACCATGTCGCGCACATATGGTTGTGATGCATGTGCCTGGTGTACCCTTATCAGACGGGTAGTCATGATGGGTATAGTGGGCTTCGTATATTTTATCCCAGTTTCACTTTGATGACATGCACTGCTCTTCTCACTCAATAATAATAATAATAATAATGATGATGATGATGATGATGATGATGATGATGATGATGATGATGATGATAATAATAATAATAATAATAATAATAATAATAAAGACTTGCTAATAAAAATTGAAAAAATATGGCATCTCAAGGCGACTACCGTACCAGTGATTGTAGGATCTCTAGGAATGATAAAAAAAGGTACTGAAACCTATTTGAAAATGATACTAGGCTTACCATCCCTACAGGAAGTACAAAAAAATCGTGCTAACTGGAACGACTCATGTACTGTAGGCTAGTGAATTTGAGAAGGAGAAGGGTGCTCTTCCCAGATGCCCCCGAAGCATCGAGTGGTTCAGGATTGGTGGGGTACCTGAGCCAACGCCAGGTGGTTACCACCGCTCTATTGGGGAACTTTCATTGTTATATTCTTGATTGATATTATTGTTGTTGTTTTAATTGTGTACTCGTTGTTTTGTGTAAAACCCCCACTGACCACATCTTCTGTATTGTCCCATATACGTCGGACCTGGTGGCCAATAAATGAAATTAGTATTGTTGTTGTTGTTGTTGTTGTTGTTCTTCTTCTTCTTCTTCTTCTTCTTCTTCTTCTTCTTCTTCTTCTTCTTCTTCTTCTTCTTCTTCTTCTT
>NC_068988.1:26138636-26141666 GCF_001194135.2 Octopus bimaculoides
TACTACTACTACTACTACTACTACTACTACTACTACTACTACTACTACTATTATTATTATTATTGTTGTTGTTGTTGTTGTTGTTGTTATTATTATTATTATTATTATTATTATTATTAGTGGTAGTAACGAAGAGAAAATGCAAAGAAATAAGATAACAGTGGACAGGAAAATGATAATGATGATGATGATGATGATGATGATGATGATGATGATGATGATGATAATTATGATGATGATGAAAATGAGGAGGAAGAGGATGTACAAAAAGAGCAACAATAACATGATGAAGAGTATAATAATATTTATGATAATACTCATTTATATATACACAAGCAGCCACATATACGCATATGTACACACACACACACACACACACACACACACACACACACACACACACACACACACACACACACACACACACACACACCTAGACATACATGAAAATAGATAGCTAAAAAGGAAGACAGACAGACAGACAGACAGATAGATAGGTAGATAGATAGGCTATTTTATCTGAATCTGTATAGCAACGTATATATATATATATATATATATATATATACACGCACACATGAGTACTTATGTGTATGAGTGTTCAGATGTGTGTGTGTGTGTGCGTATGTGTCTATGTGTGTGTAACTGTATTTACGTGTATGGGCGCCCAACTTTCTATTATATCCTCCGGTTACTTGTCCGACACATCTAAATAGCGTTACTCTTCTATTCTTCCATTCTTCACTCTTATTTATTACTTCCTTCCTCTAACACCACCACCCTATATCTCCTCCACTCCCTCCTACCCCCTTCTGATTCCCCCCTCTCTCGCTTTTCTTCAGTCTCACAACCTTTTATTTTCCATCATTAAATTACTCTTGCAAGCCAAGTAAGCAGACAACAACAAACAGAGTACTTCTAGCCCATAGCACTTGTGTCACAATATCTAACCTTAAACAACACGCACACAACATACCACATGCAAACACACAGAGATGCTCGTTGACATAAACGGACAAGTGCAATTATGTGTGTCTGTATATATATATATATATATATATATATATATATATATATATATATACACACACAAACACATACACACTCACATAGTATAAGCATTAGCGAGATCGATAGATAGATAAATAGATAGATACAGTGTTAAAAGGAGACAGATAGAAACGGGATACGGATATGTGTATGTGTTTGTTTGTCTGTGTGGAGAAAACAATTGATATGGTGAGGTAAGAGAGGAGGTTCGAAAGTGAGAGGACGAAGAATAAAGAAACAATTATCAGCAGTAAGAAGGAGAGGAGAGTGGGGAGAAGCAAGAAGGTGTTGGCGCCTCATAAAATGGATTACTAGCGAAAGAACTAATTAACCAAAAGCCTATTCTAATCTACAGCAAAAGCAAATAAAGTTTTGAAGTTTATAAGCTAGTTGCGTTTTTGTTAATATTACAGTTTAATTTCAGTGTAGTTTGCGAGAAGTGTCTGGCTGTGCGTTCTACCAGATTTAGACGAAAGCAAGAATGTGTTGCCTGTTGTAAAGAATTCGCCATCTTTGTATTGCTATGCCAAATAAATTTGTTCGTTTCTTTCTTATTTCTTTATTGCCCACAAGGGGCTAAACATAGAGGGGACAAACAAGGACAGACAAAGGGATTAAGTCTATTACATCGACCCCAGTGTGTAACTGGTGCTTAATTTATCGACCCCGAAAGGATGAAAGGCAAAGTGGACCTCGGCGGAATTTGAACTCAGAACGTAACGGCAGACGAAATACCGCCAAGCATTTCGCCCGGCCTGCTAACCACTCTACCAGCTCGCTGCCTTCTTTCTGCTGTTATTTGAATTAATACGAAAAATATTTTCATCGTAGTGTCTTCTGGTTGTACCAGGGTTAAAAAATAATAAGTACTGGACTCGATTCGTTCGACTAAACCCAACATGGCCGAAGTTCAATGACTGAAACAAGTAAAAGATATATATGTGTGCGTATGTGTAGTAGTAATAGTAGTAGTACGGTGGCATGCGCTGTAACAGCGCATCTCTGCAACTGTCACTTGTTGGTGATTCTCTCCTCTTGGTGGATGACACCTTTGTACCACTCGGGTGACAGCCCTTGAAGCCATGGGTCTGTTTGGGTAGTCATTGCTGATGAGGGTTTAGGAGGTCAGAGTTCAAATCCTACCTCAACTTCTCTTAGTCGCCTTTTACGACACGGGGAGGAAATGTTGGGTCTATTCTTTGACATGCTGGTTACCACACAGCCCTAGTGCAACGTGCAATGAAGTGTTTTGCTCAATAACACAACACACTACTCGGTCTGGGAATCGAACCACGATCTGGTGATCATGAGAGCAACACCATAACCACTAGGCCACCAGAGAAAATTTACATTTTATACTCAACTTCCTCGGTCAAACAACAGTAACTTCCATTCCACATAATTTTCACCAATCAAGTTACCGTAGAAGACACACTTGTTTAAGATATCAGTCAGTAGGCGCGAACTCTAAAGCAGGTAATTTCGAATCAAACTTCTTTACCACATAGTCATGCCATGCAGCCATCCCACGCTTGTCTATTGTATCAATTATTTCTGGTAAA
This sequence comes from Octopus bimaculoides, assembly GCF_001194135.2. Taxonomy (NCBI): domain Eukaryota; kingdom Metazoa; phylum Mollusca; class Cephalopoda; order Octopoda; family Octopodidae; genus Octopus; species Octopus bimaculoides. Next base: position 26,141,249 of record NC_068988.1, read on the forward strand.
TCATCCTTTTCATGCAACCATGTAGGAAAATCTTACATCCATCCGTATCGTATGCTACTTATGAGTAACGATTTTTTAGTTTCGGATGGCAGACATGCGCATTGAAGCTCAACCTGATTTCAAAAGATGGTGGCCTGAAAGGAAATCTTTATAGGCTGGTCTGGAAATCTCCTAAAAGGAGCAAATACGACGGGGAAAAAATCAGAAAAAGTTAATATTAAATTGTGATTTTTCGATAATAGCAGAGAGGCAAATATAATGACTGTGAGAACTGTGATATCAAAGAAATGCTGGGATATTATTGCGCGTAGGTTTGGTGTATGTGTGTGTGTGTGTGTGTGTGTATGTGTGTATGTGTGAACATGTTTAGGTTTGCAGTATAATATATATATATATATATATATATATATATATATAT
>NC_068988.1:26142058-26144222 GCF_001194135.2 Octopus bimaculoides
ATATATATATATATATATATATATATATGTATATGCATGTGTGTGTGTGTATGTATGTATGTATGTATGTATGTATGAATGTATGATATGCATATATACCATGTGTCTGTTGTATCCGTGTCTCTGTGTCGTATTCCTTGCCAGAGTGGCTTGTTGGCTGGCTAGTCGACTGGTTGACTGGTTGACTTGCTGGTTGGCTGGCTGAGCGGTTGGTTGGCTGAGTATGCAGCTATTCAATCTCACACGCTCGCTTTCATTGCTTAAACGTTCTTAAGTGTATTGTTACAGGGGAAAAGCGAAATTAAAGTATTATGTTGCATGTGTTGTTACACGGAGACAAATGCATAACGATATATGTATATAGTGTGCGCGTGTGTATGCATACACACATACGCACACACATACGTACATACATTCATGCATATATATATATATATATATATATATATATATATATATATATGTGATGATTGCCTCATCTTGTCAGATGGTAACCGTCTCACATTCAGCCCGATTTGCTTTCATACTTACCTGGGCGCGGATATGACTTTTCAGGCCCGCCATACATCCACCACCATAAGACTTTATAAAACCCACAACGGATCAATTGAGACATCTGTGTGTCATTGGATTTAAGTGACGAAAGCTTGTACAACACGTTTGCCACACTCTTGTTCGCCATAGTAAGTTCCAGAGACAAGATGACTGATATTATTTGGACAGTATGTTTTATGACAGAGTGTCTTTCTCCGAGCAGAGCTGTCTTCCCCACGGTTTTGTCGAAAATAACGGAGCATTCTCCACCCACCGGGGAATCCATTTAACCCATAAATGGGACCTTGACAGGTACTGCTGTTTCGGGTCAGAACGGACCTGAAAGAAATGGTAATGAAAGGCTAACTTCACGCTTCCCACAACTCTAGAACTTCCGGAATGTATCCTCACCATTGGATGCAGTTTCATGTCATACCTAAGAGAATGATGCATACATATATACATACATATATACATACGAACATACGTACGTACATACATACGAACATACATATGTACATACAGGTACATACGTACATACTTACAAGTACAGTAACATACTCATATAAAACGAGACACACACATGCTCAGTTGCACAATCATTTAAGTCTCTGTACCAGATTAGGCTTTGAGCTATGTCACAGGACTTTCTTACTTCATTTCTTGAGAGAGCCAAATTTGTCATATTTATACACACACACACACACACACACACACACACACACAGCTCGGGTAATATTGTGTCTCATGACGTAAGATAACAGGTACATACAATTAGTGCTCAGATTGAACTGCAAGTAAAAGCAGTGGTGTTATAACTGCCTACAGAAGATTAGCTATAGGCAATGTTTCAATCAAGCTCGAATATGTATATTAGAAGTGTAGACGGCAAACAACTGGTATCAGATCAAAGTGGATTTGCATGGTTCATTTTCCTTGTTCTTGTGTTTTTCGATAATAATGTTGGTAGCACTGTTGGTGGCTGGTTACATCGGTAGCACAATCGGATCACTGCATTTCTGAATGAAGGAGCATCTCACTACCCACGCGTCTTCCTCCCACAAACACTTAACCAATTGCGGCAACACCGCCAGACAGACGCCTCCATACAAGCCTCGGAGAAGAACACAAGAAATCGTATCAAGTAAGCTATATAGATCCACCGCCTCAACCCGAAAATTAACAGTCGATCGGAGATGGGCCGGTGGTTCATATGAAAACGGTGACTACGACTAACATCCTAACATACACCACCAACATCATCTTCTAGCATCCAATACGTCACAACGACCAACAGTTGGAGAGTTGCTGCTACTGCTGTTAAGCCGAATGCCGAGCGGTTTAAATTAAAATAACGAAATCGATGTAACTAGACATTTCTAGGACTGCTTCCTTCTGAGGATGGGTCATTGCGCCTGAAATATAAAGGTTTTTTGAAAAACTCTGCACTGTTAGGGGCTTTCTTTATTTTCTTTTCCGTTTTCTGCTTCTGTACTACAATGCTTCAAGCGAACTACAACGCTCTTATTTTAATAATAATAATAATAATAATAATAATAATAATAATAATAATAATAATAATAATAATAATATATTCACAAACACGACAGAGCTGGGACCTATATACACT
>NC_068988.1:26144398-26145778 GCF_001194135.2 Octopus bimaculoides
GAAAATAGAGGTAACTCGAATGTGGAATCTAAAAACAGAAACAATTCCTATCATAGTAGGTGCCTTAAGTATAATAAAAAAATATTCAGACAAATACATAACATAAACACCAAGACTTACAAATATATATAACATACAGAAAATTGCACTACTGGGTACTGCACACATCCTACGCAAAACACTTTCAATACAGTAACCATAAGAGCATCACAGCAAACCACAGCACATACCCAAGGCGCACAGAGCTGCGCTCGGTAGTGAAGTGAAAGCATGTTATAAAAATAAAACTACTGAACAATAATAATAATAATAGAGTCAACGTACGAACATCTGGAAAATAATGGAGACCTGCCACATGAGCAAAAGGGTTGCAAGCGTAAGTGCAGAGGTATCAAGGATCAACTCCTGATGGACAAAACTGTACTTAGAGACTGGAAGAGGAGGAAAAGTAACTTAGCCATGTCATGGATCGACTATCGTAATCCCACATTCATCGATTATGGAATGTATGAACCTATTTGGCATTGCATCGAATGTTGAGTGATTGCTTGGAAAAAGTATGGCGAATTGGAGAACGGACCTGACAGCATACAGAAGAAGTTTAGGGACAGTAGAAATTAGGTGGGGCATCTTCCAAGGGGACTGCCTATCCCCACTGATCTTTGTACTGTGCTTCATACTGCTAACACTGATTCTGAGGAAAGCAAAAGCTGAGTATGTATTCAAAAGCCGCCAACAAAAAGTCAACCATTTGTTATTCATGGATGACCTCAAACTTTATGGTAAAGATGAAGCCCAAGTCAGTTCTCTCGTTGATACGGTGTATACCTTCAGTGCTGAATGGAGTTCAAACTTAGAAAGTGTGGTGTGTTAGTCCTGAAGAGAGGCAAAATCAAGTGTATGGACGGGATAACGATACCGTCGGGGGTGGGGGTTATGAAGCAGATAGAAAAGACGGTCTATAAGTACTTGAGGATTTTGGAAATGGATAAATTAATGGAGAAAGAAATGACAGAAATATTTAAGGTGGAGTACTTGCGCAGACCTAGACTGATCCTTAAGTGGAAATTAAACGAACGGAATAAGATTGAAGCTATCAACACCTGGGCGGTTTCACTCCTTAGATATGGAGCAGGGGTAAACGCATGGACAGTAGACGAACTAAACAGCTTAGATAGGAAAACAAGGAAGTTGCTAACTAGATATGGGACACTCCACCCAAAAAGTGACACAGACAGACTGTATGTACGAAGAAAAAGAGAGGCAAGAGGACTTATTGGATGCGAACATAGCATTAGAGCAGAAGAAAACAACATAGCATGGTTTGTAAAAAATGCCACAGAACTGCTATTATTAGAAGTAAGAAGGTCAGTCTTGTGT
>NC_068988.1:26147636-26158932 GCF_001194135.2 Octopus bimaculoides
ATTCTGCTCAATACCACAGATTTGCTTGTCCGTTGTTTGACCTTAACTAGTTGAGCATGTCCCTTGGTGGATGATGATATGTGCATCTCTGATCATGAGCAGAAGTAGTTGGGGAACATCATAGTCATGTGTTGAGAGGAATTCTTTGGGATTTGAATAATTCACCTCTGGAAACATGGATGTTTCGTTCAACATCCTTAAACAACACTTATTCAAGGACCTTTTGAGCAGGATGGGCTGCTCGACCTGAAGAAAATTCTAACTGGGACCCACCTGCAAGGTCATGTGCTGTTTATCTTGATATGAGATCACCATGTGGCGCACATGTGGTTGTGATGCATGTGCCTGGTGTACTTTTATGATGGGTATTCTGGGTTTCGTATCTTTTACCCCAGTGCCACTTTGATGGCATGCACTACTCTCTCACTCAATAATGATAATAATAATAATAATAATAATAATAATAATAATAATAATAATAATAATAATAATAATAATAATAATAATAATAATAATGTATTTACACGCACATATGGATCAAACTGATCCATATATATAACTCCCAATAAATTTGTTAAGTGGTCTTCTTTTGTTTGTCCACCCACTTGTATATGAATATATATATATATATATATATATATATATGGAAACTTAATGTATATATGTATGTATATGAAACGGTTAGGTCACCAATTTGTAACGGTTGAAATCATGAATTTGTAATCGATGTCTGTTATGGTGCAACGTCGGGATCACCGGTTGTAAGCGATGCCTTGAAATGTGTAACAGCAAAAACTAAATTGTGAACAATAATATGGAATGTCGGAGTCGTAATCAGTTTGTAAGGATCGGTTCTTCGTTGATTGCCATTATGTAAAGATGAAAGAACAGTGATTGAAGTTGTGAAGAAACTATTTATTTTTACCGTTACATCGTATATAATACCTTACCTCGACGGGCAAGTGATAAAATCTAATAGCATGCGAAGTAAAGATAGCTGTAGATTTTCCTTGTATGGTTTGTGTTTATGTTTTCGTCGTTGTGTAGTAGTAATTACAGAGAGAGAGATAGAATGATGTAAGAGAAAATAAAGTGAACTATTGAGAGTGAGAGAATCGGGGCAACTTGTCTCGTAGTTGCTGATTGTAAACTTCATTTCTCCCTCTGACCATGGTTCTAGCGGTCCGTTCACTAACTGATGGTAGTTGTCTCTGATTCGAGTTGTCACTCACTGACTAACTGACTTTTGCTTGGGGGTTCTTGTTTTTATAACTATCTAGAAAGGTAGACATATCATTGAGAACAATGGATTTAGTTGGTGGTGTGTGATATCTTAAATCTAGCTTTTGGTAAAGTAGAAGAGGTTAGAAGAGTTAAGCATTCCATTTTCTCTGCCAGTTCCCTTGTCGTTTGACGAGAATTTTCGTGCAAAAGTTGGTTTAATCGCTCTGGAAGGACAGAACGAGGTGCGTCTTTGAGGTCAGAATTTCCATTTTTGAACTTGGCATACCAATCACAAGCGGTTCTTTCAGCTATGGCACCCTCTCCATACACAGCACAAATGTCGCGAGCAGCTTTTGCGGCCTTAGAACCTTGATTAAAAGGAAAAAGAAGGAGGTGTCGAAAATGCTCGTTTTTCTTAACTTGACATTTCATTTTAATGATCTGAAAATAAACAAAAATTAACTAAAATTGACTAGAAAAAAAACTCAAAAGAGATTCCAAAATGATTCAAAAATAGAATTCTTGAAAAAAATAGATTCCAAAATTTTAAAACGCAATAAATTCCAAACTTTCAAAAAACGGCGGGAACTTAGTTGCCAACCCAACACACACACACACACACACACACACACACACACAGCTCTTTCTTATCAGTCTCTCGCTTATACATCAGTAATAATTATAAATATGTAAGAAACATTAACACAACCTGCACTACACAAACAACACACAATACAAGACCTAATACAACAGATGACTCGAACCAAGCTCCTCAAAAGAAAAAAAAATGCGCGCACACCTCACCAGCACGGAAGTGCAGCAAATGGTGCAATAGAAAGTTACTCGAAACTATTAGATGTCGAATAGCAATAGTGGTGATGACGATGGTGCGAACATTACCTTACCTCAGTTTATGAATGAAAGGAGTTTTTGAAGGAATTCTGGTTGTAACAGCGAAAATGAGGTTGGACCTTGAAGTGAAAGCTTCCCGCTCGGCAGTAGTTCAGTAAAGATGCGGACTGATCACAGCTCTTATCCTAATACAGCATCAACAGATAACAGAGTAGGGGGAGGAGGAAGTGGACCAGCAAAGAAAACGGGATAGTGATACAGTACTACTTAGAAAGTGAATTTAATAGAAAAGGGAGCAGAAAACGGATGTTAACACTTTGGGTAGAGAAGGCGTTTAAAGTGACTGAGCAGAGACTAGTAGATGAAGCTAATGCTATTAGGAGAAGAAAGTGGATGACAGAATTGGAGATAGAAAAGATTACAAGAGAACTGGAAAAGAAAGACCAGGCAGTCGGAAAGACAAACAACAACATAAGAGATACAGCTCAAACCAGAGAAGTAATGAGTAAAGAAGTAAGAAAAAGATCGCCAGCATTAAATAGTACCAACAGAAGGAAGCTGTTAGATATGACTAGGAAAGCAGATTCTGTTATCAGTAGGATGGATACTAAAAGTATAGGGGATACTAATTTATTGATCTATGCAGGAGGGGTAGTAGTTACTAGAAGATTAGATATTCAACAAGGAAAGATTGGAAAAGAGCATATGTGGAAAAGGAGACTACAAAATAAAGTGAAGCCTTTAAGACAAAATCTGAGTAGAATAGAAGACGGGAAACTGAACAAGTTAGGAAACACAAGATTTAAATCTTCTCTTAAAAAAGGTTACTTAGTTAAAGAGAAATGATTGGGGACAGTGATAGAAGAGTTGAAACAGAATATCATAGCAGTAGCAGGTAAACTTTCCAGATATCAGAAAAGAATAGATCAGTATCAACAGAATAGATTATTTGAGACAGACCAGAGGAGATTTTATAACCAAATAGATAGCGGAGAAGAAAGTACTGAAAATGAGAAACCGAATGCGGAAGAAGCAAGAAAGTTCTGGAGTAATATTTGGGATAAGCTAGTCAATCAAAATGGAGATGCAGTATGGTTAAAGAAAGTGAGGGAAGAAGTAGTGAGTGAGAAGCAGCCAGATCTAAGACTAACTAGTGCATTAATGAATAAAGTGTTAGGAAAAATGCCGAGTTGGAAGGGCCCAGGACTAGATGTAGTTGAAGGGTACTGGTTAAAGAAATTCAGTAGCCTACATAGGAGGCTGAAGGAACAACTTCAAGATTGCCTTAATGGAGGGATAATACCAGATCTGACGACAAGAGGGAGAACAGCTAGCAATTATAAACCAATCACTTGCTTACCATTGGTGTGGAAGCTGTTAACAAGTATGCTTTCAGAAAGCATTTACGAGTCGAGCACCTTGACAACTAGAATTTCCTGCCAGGAGAACAGAAAAGTTGCTGGAAGAAGGCTAGAGGAAGGTATGATCTATTATACATAGACAAAGCAGTTCTAAATGAAGTAAAATTCTGAGAGAAAAATATAATAGCATGGATAGATTACAAGAAAGCCTATGACATTATCCCACACTCATGGATAAGTGAATATTTGAGTATATTCAGTATAGCAAACAACATAAGAGAATGAATTAGCTTTAGCATGAAGAAATAGAAAGTAGCTCTCTTCTCAGGTAAAACAGTCATAGGGAAAGTTAATATCAAGAGAGGAATTTTCCAAGGGAACTCGTTATCCCCTTTAATACTTGTCTTATGTTTGATTCCCCTCAGTTTAGTATTAAGGAAGGCAAAGTATCAGTTTAGTATTAAGGAAGGCAAAGTATCAGTTTAGAAATATTAATGGAAAAATTAACCATTTGCTCTATATGGATGATCTGAATCTTTTTAATAACAATGAAAAAGAGATAGATTCCTTAATACAGACTGTAAGACTCTTCAGCAAAGATATAGGCATGCAATTTGGCATAGGTAAGTGTGCAATATTAGTATGAAAATGGGACAGGTAGTCAATAGTGAGGGCATTCAGTCACCAGATGGCCAGACATTAAAAGCATTGAAAGAAGGAAAGAGTTATAAATATCTAGGAGTATTAGAATCTGACAGAGTACTAACTATAGAAATGAAAACAAAAATTAAGGAGTTCACCGGAAGGGTGAGGAAGCTAAGGAAGTCAAAGCTAAATGGTTTGAATCTAGTGAAGCCTGTAAATACTTAGGCAGTATCATTATTTAGATATTCAACAGCATTTTTAGCTTGAACAAAAACTAAATTAGCAAAGCTGGACAGAAGAACTAGGAAGGAATTCAATATGAATGGAGGACTTCACCTAAGGGCAGGAGTACCAAGATTATACTTACGTAGAAAGAAAGGCGGAAGAAGGTTAATATCGACAGAAGATTGCGTGGAGTTAGCTAGAGTAGATATAGTCTCTTATGTAGGTAATAGCGAAGAAAGTTCATTAAGAGCTGCTAGAGACACAGCAATACATAAGAAACCCAAAAGCCAAACGAAGTTAAAAACCAGGAAAAAAGTAAACGTTATCTGACTGGCAGGAGAAGGCCTTGCATGGTAGATTCCCAAAGATAGTTGGAGCAAATAGTAGTGTAGCAAACTCATAAGAGGCGGAGAGAGAATGTAAGTTCGTTTGCCCGAACATGAGAAATTATTGATTTCTCATTGGTTAAAAATTACTGCCCATATACGAATTCTGAACTTCGTTGAAGAAGTCTTTCACGAGGTACAGTTCTAGGATTCATGTATGAACAGTTATAAAAACCCTGATTTTCGGAAAACTCTCCAGTGATCGTTGGGTTGCCACTCAAATTCACGACACTCACTCAAGTGATCGTTGGGTTGTAACTCAAATCCACGACACTCACCCTCTTGAGTATCGGCTAATATTTATGCCATGTTCAATACTCAATTCCGACAATATTGAATTGTTGTGAACTCTTATAGCTAGAATGAAAGATTAGTTAGTATAAAATTTAAGTCGTAATTCTCTACGACGAAATGACTTTATTTCCAAATGCCAAACATGTATTGTGCTTCTGTTAGAAATAGTTCAATCTGCAGAGTCAGTAGAGCGTCGGAGAGAATGTCTTATTGTATTTAGCTATCTTTTATATCTTTCATCTTGTGTAATGCTGAGTCACCTCCTTAGCGGAACAAATCAACCTCAGTACTCATTTTTAAAAAGTCTATTCTACCGGTCCCATCTGTTGAACCGCCATAGCTACGCTAAATTACGGGTACGGAAAGAAACCAACATCGGTTGTAAAGCGATTTTGGGGGACACGAACACAAAGACACGCCTGCACACTTATATGTATGTGTGCAAATTTATATATGTATGTGTGCACAAATATATATATGTGCGTGTCTGTGGGTGCGTGTGTGCGTGCATGTGTGTTTATGTGTTTGTGTGTGTGTGTGCATCTGTATATGTGCTTGTGTGTATTTATACGACCGGCTTCCTTCCGTTTCTATCTACCAAACCTTCTCACAAGGTACTGGAGTGGGCCAGAGGTTATAGTAGAAAACATTTGCTCGAGGTGCCGCACAGTGGAACTGAACCTAAGATCACATGGTTGGGCTGTTGGTGGCTTGGCTGTTGGTGGCTTTTTATTCTTCCGAAGTTTGATGAAATAAAGTAGAAGCTAATAAGTGTTATTGTCAGGTCTCTCAGGTGAGCATGCCATCACCTCCACCATCTTCATCACCACGACCACCATCAGTATCACCACTACATTCGTCGGTGCCGTCGTCGTCATCATCATCATCATCATCATCATCATCATCATCATCATCATCACCATTAAAGCGGTAGCCTGGCGGAGTCGTTAGCATGCCGGTCAAAATGCTTAGCGGTATTTCATCCGTCTTTAAGTTCTGAGTTCAAATTCCGCCGACTGCGTCTTTGCCTTTCATCCTTCAGACTCGAAGAAATAAGTACCAGTTAAGTACTGGTTTCGATGTAATCGACTTATCCCCATCCCCGAAATTTTAGGCCTTGTGCCCATAGTAGAAAGATTATTATTATTATTATTATTATTATTATTATTATTATTATTATTATTAATGTTGTTGTTGTTGTTGTTGTGGTTTAAGCCTAAATATTCTACTCCAGTTGAAGTCTGAGATCGTAGAAAAAATCCCGGACATTATGCAATTTGCCAAAGGCGTCGAAACAAACGTTGTTATAGAAGGTACAAAAACTAAAGGTGATCTGTATGTGGTAAGAAACCATCTGAGAACCTTCTGCTCCCAAACAATAGAAGGCTAGAGGTCACCCAACTACCAACAACGTGTCTGCAACAACAGCAACAATAAATACAATATACCACATTTTTAGCAACATCAGCGACAACAGAGGTAGCGTGATCACTAAAATGATACTCCGATTATAAGCATTCGGAATGACTATAGAAATTATTTTGCTCAATTCTGCAACGGTTGGTCTAGTTTTGATCATAAGATATAGATGTCTGGGATGGAAAGGCACGTTTAAAATATCTCTATGATGAAGAGATCTTTAACAATCATTCTATTCTATGCCATGTTTCACAAATAACATATGAGAAAAGCCGTTAAGTTCGTAACCGTATTTTATTTAGTAGTTCTTTCGTCGTATGTAAACAGAGTGTTGTGTAATGTTTTCACCTTTGCAAATTTTATCATTTATTTTAGATAATGAGAAATGCTATTCTGTGAAATAGCTTGCAAAATATTTCACCCTTACGCTTCAAATTTTTTTAGAATGGTAGATATAGCGTAGTAATATCAGAAAAACAAATATGTAACTACTAAAAAAAGTCTGACATAATCCAAGGAGTTAATTATTTCTTATCTCTTCATTTCCAGATTGAAGTATCTTACATTATCCATTAATCACTGTATCATTGAAAGCCGCCAACAGAATCAAAACATATTATTCTTCACTCTTTGAGATGATTTTACTACATGGAAGTATCAAATGTTATAGGCCAATAGATTTTTCACAAGTTTCTTATGAAATTATAAAACTGTTTCAAGCAATACCATACTTATTTAATGTGACGTTTTAATTTAAGTCAGTGAAATATTTTCGAAAAGCATTTTAAATAAACGTTCTTTTCAGAAGCCATTAAATACTTGTAATATATCATCATACACGGAGTCAATTTGTCGCCAGAAAAGAAGGCCTAAACACTATACGTTGTTCATTTTGTATATCAAGTAGACCACATATATATTCTCTGCGAAATGCAGAGAATATCAATTTAGGTGACAAGGATATAATGCAAAGGTATATTTAATCGAGTTCTACTTTGTAAGATTTATATAGCATGAAGGTATAATATTATCGCACGCTTATGGGAAAGTACAAACGAACACATATACACAAGCGTGTAAAGTGTGACATGAACGATAACCAAAACCTTGCTTCACAATTGAAATTTTCCAAAGACGATGCTTCCTCTCGTAATGGAAAATTCAAAAATGAGTAAAAATAGTGTTAATTATTTTTTAAAAATTGGGGGAAAAATCAACAACGCTATGAGTAAGCGCTTACTCGATATCATTAACTCCTGTGCTTGACCGGTACGTATTTTATCAAGCCAGTAAGAATGAAAGTATTTCAGTTCAGAATGTAAACGGCCGGAAAACTGCTGCTGTATATTTTGTCCCTCTCGCTAAAGTCTCTACAAGCTCGCCACATTAGATATTGTTAATAATGCAAACACACAAATAAATATAAAAGAAATTACTTCATATGTAACAAACATAAATTTGATTTTTTCATTTTCTACTTATTTATAATATCATTTACACTGTAAATATTTGTCGCTGCAGGTAACTAAAGAATAATATATTATGCTGATGAAACAATATAATTGGGTAAATTGAAGAATTGAACTGATTCATCATGGATCTCGTACATTGACTTGAATATGAGTGATGTGAAGAAATATACAACGGAAAACAGAATGCTGGAAACACATTTTTTTACATATAGATAATATATTAATGACATTTATCAATAACTATTGCAGCATTACAGGGTGGTAATAGATAAATATTTACACTGAAGTTATTTAGTAAACTCACATATAGTCCCGCAGAGATTATAAGTCGCATTATACATCAGTTTAAGTTACAATTGAACCGACAACTTTCGTGTGTGCTTTGCTCTATAAATAGATTACTTTCATTGGATTATTTGTATGGGTTTTTTTACAGTTGGGTATAAGAGTATAGCTAGAAGAACAATCGCAGTTGTCATAGCATTTCAATATACAGATCAAAGCGTTAAGGTGTTAACTGGACATCTAAAAAGAGAAAGGATTCCGAACAAAAGACATGACTACACGTAAACAGTGGTCACAAGACGAGGTATGTTGTCGTATGCCATAACACAATGCTTGGAAAATCTCTTCAAACTAATTTCCTCCTTCACAATATACTTGGACGCACAATGAAATATAGAAATTAACAAGGTATCATATATTATTATAATAGCATACATATGAAGTAGTGCTTGAAATGAAATCAGCAGGACTATAATTATGATCTATGTGTGTATGTGTTTGTGTGTATGTGTGTGATGTTTAATGTTTACATCAAAGAAATTAATAAATTGCAGAATATTTACTTCAACTGCAAATTTATGATATTTGCGCTACATTTTCCAGCACGGATTCGAGAAAACAAAATTGATTTGCTTTCAGTTCACGCAGATATCTACACGAAATGATATTCTGCATAATTAAAAGTTTGTAAAAGATATCCCACCTAAAATAATAACAAAAAAAAAATAATGATAACAACACTAATATTGACGTAGTTCAACTTCGGGTAATTCCATTTGCTGATGATCATCTAATTACGCATGATGAATACAAAGTAAGTTTTAAAATTTCAAACATCATGGTAATTTGTTTATCTATATTTTTAAAGGTCTGGCTTATATAAAATCGTTGCTTATGATTTTAATTCTTTACTTCTAATACGAAATATGCCTAAAGTAAATAAATATTTCAAAAATATTAATTAGGATGATGAAGGAACAGTAGAAGTAGAGTTTTCTACATCATATTACTACTGTATTTCAAATGTCATGAATATGTTAATAAGCTATATATATATATGATTCATGAGAGGGACGGAAGATGGATGATACGAGAATGTTTATTGATCACTGTAATTGTTTCGACCCATTTAGCATCGATACCTCACGGGTGAGACACTGAAAAACTGGTACTCAGTCGGTTACGACGCTGCTGGTTCCAATTGCTCCGATCAACGGAACAGCCTGCTCTTAAGCTTAACGTACAAGTGTCTGAGCATTCCACAGACACGTATACCCTTAACGTAGTTTTCAGTGACATTGAGCATGATGCAGAATGTGACAAGGTTGGCCATATCAAAGACAAGTACTACTCATTTTTCCAGCTGAGTGAACTGGACCATCGTAAAATAAGGTGTCTTGCTCAAGAACTCAAGGTGTCGCCCGTAATTGAACTCACAACTTTATGATCCTGAGCTAAATATCCTAATCTCTAAGCCATGCGCCTTCACACACACACACACACACACACACACACACACACACACACACACGGCATCTTTGTGATGAATATAATGAGCCAAATTGATATTTTTGATATCTTTATATAATTATTCTGTTGATCATATTTTTAAATTGAATATAGAAAAAAATAAGGAGCGAAGACGCAATAGATATGTAATAATCTACATGTGAAAAATTCTGGAAAGTACCAAAGATACCATCCACTTCATCTAAAACCAGGACCAAGGTACTGCAATAGCTTAGGCTTCAAAGGGCTACAGCTTTTCTATGCCCCATCAAAAAAAAATTAAAGATTGCTACACAATGTGAATGTGGATGCATAAAGGAATTGGGCATTTTCATCCCCAGGATACCGGATGTACCAGCGGCCCGGCGAGAGGTACAGATGAAGGCAGCAGTGTCAAAGTTCCACATACACTAAATGGACCAACAATCAAGGGGAAAGTACATACAGGAGTGGGGATATGAAATCCCATCACCTTCTCCAATATCTTGATGATATGAGAAGTGAGCGAGATCGGCCAGTAGTTTATTGCAACGGACTTGTTTACCTTTTTGAAAACTGGGACAACAGACTGTGACAGAAAGTTTTCATGAATATAACAAGCATCCAGTGAGTTCCTCCACTCATTAGCAAATAGAGATGCAAGTTGGTGTCGACACACCTTCAGGACGCAAACAGGGGACCTATCATGGCTTACTGCTGAATTGTGTTTAATTTCGCTTATTGCCGCTAAGACATCAGGTGTGCCAAACGTTATGTCAGATATAGTGTGTGCGTGTGTATACGTGTGTGTATGCGTGTGTGTGTGTGTGTGTGTGTGTGTGCATGTGCGTCTGTGTTTATGTGTGTCTGTGTGCGTGCACCCATGTACAATACAAGTATATATATATATATATATATATATATATATATATATATATATATATATATATATATATATATATATATATATATATATATATATATGTATATATATACGCGTGTATGTATATTTATATTAACGTATATATGTATGTTAAGATGTTTTTAACGTGTAGCTGTGTAGCATACATTATGTAAATTCCTATAGCCGTTATTTATGTGGGGGCGTGGAGGCGTAATTCTTTTAGCTATTATCTGATTTTCAGATATGAAGGTAGAAATCACATTATACTTTTTGGAACCAGAACTGAGAAACCAATTAGAGAAAACTATGCCAGTTTGTGCACACTGAACTCGCCGTAATTATTTTATTTCTGTTGCTATTATATTTCTATGGACGCTAAAGGGAGTATTTCCAGCAAATAACATTAGTTGCATTCCAAATTTTACTTCCGATAAATCTATATATCTTTTTCTGTTTCTCCTTCTCGCGCATACTTTGTGTTTTCCAGAGAAAGACAGACTGAGATTGACAGCAAAACGTAAACAAAAACTATCTATGGAAATATATAAGGGCTATCTATATCTACTAATATATATATGTGTTGAAGTGAATCTAACGGATTTTGTGTGTTATTTTAAATGGCTTATAAACACCTTCCACGCTGCAATTGTTTTCGTTCCAGCACACGATCTCAGATCAGGTCACTTGCTATGCAAGTACATCTCCGTAATATATATATATATATATATATATATATATATA
>NC_068988.1:26159784-26162969 GCF_001194135.2 Octopus bimaculoides
TATATATATAACATTTCGCCACGTGGTTACGCAACAATTAGTACTTGTCTTAAGGGACATATGATATTGTTAATTCTGTCACAGATGTTACGAATTTATTGATGAAAAATGAATCCAATGGTACCAAAACCATTACATAATTAAACATGTTCTATATATTCTATCAATGCTCACAGGAACTGAGCTATGATTAGTTATATATTAATGTGTTACGCTGGCTGCATTTACGAAGTATTACTGTGGAGATTTTGTCAATCACGAATGTTTGTGTGTAAGCGAAAAACTATGTTCAGTATTTCATACTGGCAACATCGTTCGTTTCCTTTTCGATATTTGCTAATTCTCTGTTTACCGTTTTACTGGGGTCATTCTACCTGATTACACACTCATAAAACGTACACTTGAAACTTTTAGGACCACAAACCCACGAAACTGAACAGGCAATTTATCTAGATCCGTATTCAATGTACAGCATAAAACGCTTCTATCATATTAGCAAGTGACAGGTAAAGCCTATCTCCATTACATTGACACGGGTTTGCGGAATATATAAGAGTTTAGTTTCGCTAACTTTCAATTATGTATACTGATGTTGCATTAAGCACTGTCACGAGAATATTAGTTTAAATAACCTCCTATGCAGCTCTTTTATTGAACTCATATGAATTGAATTACTGAGATGTCTTCGAAGTTTCTAGCTTATTGTTGCACGCTTATGTCAAAATGTTAGTTACATGAATTGTATTTCACTAGTGCATTTATAAATATCTGTATGTGACGTATGTGCGCACATAGTTTATTATACGCGTGCTGCATCGGTTTCCTACAGAATATTTTATTTTCATATCTATTTTCATTCAATTATGTATGTAAATGCTGGAGTGAATATACTGCAATTCAATTACAAATATTTTCTAACTAAGTTTCATGCTATTTCTGGTTGAAGTGCTGCCTTCATGTTCCATATCTAAACTTCAAATGAGGATGTAAAACCGATTTGCAACAAAGTAGCATAGACAATCTTAATATTGTGATTATGAAGCTCATAATTTCTGATGCAGTATCAGGCAAATGTATGTGTGAGTATTGATGTGGCTGAATTGCGCTCCAAGCTGAATAAGTTATACAGTACATCTAGCACTTCAAGTATCAACATTAAAATACACAACAGATGTCTTGTCGAATAATAAATCAATATTTGTATCAAAATTATCTAAGAACCAAATTAAGCATTGATGATGGAACATCTTAATTGATGGAGGACATATTTTAACCTGTGTGATCACAAATCTAATCCCAACCATAATGGCAGTTGCTGCTTATTAAGTATATTTGATGTACGTAAATATCGATCTCCACTTTTGGCAGGAGTCCAGCAATTTCGAGGTGGAGAAGAGTCGAGTACATGGGACCCAATGTTCAACTGGCATTTATTTTATCGACGCCGAATTGATGAAAGACAGCGATGACCACGGCCGAATTTGAACACAGGACTTAAAAACGGATGCAATGCCGCTAAGCATTTTACCTGGCGTACTAACGTTTCTGCCAGTTCGCCACTTTAATGTAGATAAATATTAACCACAAGAACTATTATTGGCTTAATGAAATATGTTAAAGACTCTTGATTGGCTAAATTCCTTATCCAAACCTTCCCACAACGGATGTTATAAAACTATATTGCTCTTCTGGTTCTCTGGTTTCAGTCTCTGTGCAGTCGATTTTTATTCTATGATCAAATAGGTGCTTGATGAAAAATGTGGTGTTTCTGTACGACGTTAGGCACGAGGTATGATTAAACTACTATGCCAATAAAACATGCGTTACATGGATTGAAGTACAGTTGCCCCTTAATCTTCCTTTAACTTGTGACATACGTAACTAATGTTATCTCTTATATTCAAGAATTGGAGCATGTAATATCTTTTTAAAATAGGTCTTAATCTTGTGTTGGAATAGTTAAATGAGAATACTAATAGCCTATTTATATATTTATTGCTGTTGCTACAATGTAAATAAGCAACCAATTATATGATGAAATAATAATCACGAGCAACCAGTTGCAATTACTACAAAAATGTACACGAGCGCAAGCGCAAGGACAACCAAAATCTTGAATGTATGTGTATACATACAGGCAACCTTTCAATAGTCAAGACTATTGTAAAGGTTGCAAGACGCAACGCAAATTTCAGGAAAATAAAAAGAAGGAATACATGGAAATTTTACCGGTGAGTGTGTTAAATTATAAGGCACAAAAAGAAAATAACTCTCCCCAGACAGAACAGGATAAATTTTAAATGATACTGTAATAAAATATTATGCGTAAGAATGTACGGTAGTTATAATTCGGAACGTTTCTAATTGAAATTGCTTTACTAACAAGATTTGTTCCTGTTTTTAATTGTGATTGATTCGAAAGCATTGTCGTTCGGTAAGGAGTATGCGGGAAAAATGAAACTTATCAGTCATATATTACGAAATTCCATTTTATATTCCATTTATCATCGAATTCAAAGAACGTTGATGGTTTCCATGTTCAAATAAATTTTCTAATGATCATCCATAGCGCAAGTACTCTATTTATAGAAAAAATTCTCTTTGTCATTTATAAGAAAAAAAATCAGAATGACCCATCTTCAAAGGTGATGCTTCGAATATAGCTGACGTGTCCGTCAGTTTCACTGGAGTATTTCCTGCGCAAAATTTTGTATGTTTACGGTTGTTTAATTATATTTCCATTTTTCTTCTTTTGCTTTCGTTTTTATATTTTTGAGCTGCTCATTGTTGAATGCTCTGGGATAATGAAGTTTAAATAATTATGTTTATTCCTCATAGATTACGATCGTACAGGTATGTGATTCAGGAATAGCATTTACTGATAATTTAATATTAAAGATATCCCAGAAGCCTAATTAAATTTGACATCTTTCTTGGGTTTTCCATTTCGTCTTTTACAATTTGTCTGAAGTATTTTCTAAAGAACGTGTGCTATAAATAGATATGTATATACTTAAGCTAGCATATATTGGTGTTTCCATCCATGAAACTCACATATCGATTTCCTTATCTATCTACCTCTCTTTTTCTCTCTCTCCCTCTCCTTCTCTCTCTCTCTCTCTCTGTCGCTCTCTCTCTCTCTCTCTCTCTCTCTCTCTCTCTCTCTCTCTCTCTCTCTCTCTCTC
>NC_068988.1:26163059-26163551 GCF_001194135.2 Octopus bimaculoides
ATATATATATATATATATATATATATATATATATATATATATATATATACATAAGGGCACACATATGCACACGCGCACACAAACACACACACAAGCACACACACACACACATATAATATTTATTATATATATGATTATGTGTGTATGTGTGTATGTGTGTGTGTGTGTGTGTATACTGTCTTTTTTCATCTGTTTCAGTGGTTATGGAAGTGCGGACACGATCGTGCACTTCCTCGTATTCATTAGTCCCCAAAATGACTTACAGTCATTATTTTGAAGCCTGCTACTTATTTGATCACGTCATTTTGTTCACAACGCCACCTCCGAACACACAAATATATATGGATCGATTTTGATTACATACGCTATTGATTATATACGCATATACATTCATGCACACAGACACACGCATAAAACAAGCATTTATATATATATATATATATATATATATATAGAGAGAGAGAGAGAGAGAGAGAGAGAGAGAGAGAGAGA
>NC_068988.1:26163968-26165341 GCF_001194135.2 Octopus bimaculoides
TGGAGAAATACTTCATAGCAAAATTCTCACCAAAACTGAATGGCTGAAACATGCAAATCACAACCCATCTAGGATCTTCAACTTTGTAACAACAGCCCCCTAAAAAAACGGCAAGAAACCCAGATAGTGGGACATGTTTGTACCAACAAGAATTGAACCCAGTTACCTAGGTTCTCATATTTCTCTCCTAACTTAATTTGAACTAACCAGCTGTATAGATATCATCACAATTCCTTCCTTCCGCTTTACACCCCTTTCAGACACACACGCACGCACGCACACACACACAAACACACACACACACGCACTCTCTCTACCACTGGGCAATGATACCAAAGAATACCAAGAATTTGTCACAGCAGGAACTGGCCAACTGTAAACTGTAAGCAGAATCTTTTTCTTCCCTCCCCTTCTCACTGACACACCTTTCAAATACACAGGCACACTCACACGCACACAGACACACACGCATACATACACGCGCGCGCGCGCACGCACACACACATAAAAACGCACCCACACTCTCTTACTAGACAATGACACCAAAGATTCTCTTTGAAAAGCAACTTCAAAACGATCACACCTGCTTTTGCCATTCCTTTAAAAGGCTAAAAATAAACTTATCATTGAAAAGAACTAACCAGCTGTGAACCCAATTTTCTTCTTTTCTTTTTTCCATCGACACACACACACCAACACAAAAAAACACACACACACACACTCTCTCTCTCTCTATCTCAGGTACGTAGATATAGCAAAGAAGTTTTACACGCGTAACAAAATTAAAATGTAAATTCATTATCTTAAATTCTTAGTCTTTATCAGTTTTTTTAAGGTTTTAAATGTTCAAGATATATGGTTAGCATAACAGGGATAATGTATTAATAAGAGGTAAGCTCCTTTCCATCTGATATGTGGAGTTTGCGTAAACATTAAAATTTCATCGTTGTCACTGAATCCACTTTGTTTACTCAGCTAATGAGTATTAGTGCAAGATTTTATGCTGCCTTAAGGATATCCTAGAGGATCAATGTGGACAATAATTGTAATATATTTATATATACCAGAGTAAGTACATAAATGTGAAACAAGGTGGGGAAAAAAGCACTCGAATACCAGAAGTAGAGAAATATTATTTATTATTAAAGCTGCGAAAACATCACAAAATATGGCAAACACAGCTACTCAGAGTTTCACCTTCCTGTTCGTTGGACAGTTGTAATTGAGAATGTCAACCACAACTGTCCGACGAACAAGAACGTGAAGTTCTGAGTAACAGTTTTTTTTTAATACTTTGTGATGTTTTTGCAGCTTTAATAATTAAGCATATGTGTGTGTGTGTGGACATATATGTATGTGTATACATATATATA
>NC_068988.1:26165692-26167021 GCF_001194135.2 Octopus bimaculoides
GATAGATAGATAGATAGATAGATAGATAGATAGATAGATAGATAGATAGATAGATAGATAGATGGAATAATATAATATATATTAGGATGCATATATGTATAATATATATAGCGCCCACGGGCAAGTTGCAGCGGATTTTCTCCAAGCTGAAATCTGTTATGGCCGTGCAGTGTGTAATGTAATGTTAAATACACAAACATACATACAGACAGACAACCAGACAAACTTACAGACAGATGGACAGATAGACAGACAGATTAGATAGATACATAGATAGATAGATAGATAGATACATACATACATACATACATACATACATACATACATACATACACACACACACACATACATACATACATACACACACCCATACATACACACATACATAACCAGACAGATACGGGGACACTCACAAATAAGCCTGTCGAAAGGAGGACGCGTGTGTAATTATTTGATTATATTTTATGAGTATTCGTGATCTATTTGTACACAATGTTTTTTATTTGGCACGCTATAATTGTATAGTTATGAATATGCAACGATTTTAATAGTTATTTTATGCAAAACATTCAAACTTTAAAAATTTTATGTGAATATTTTTTTTATGATATATAAAGTAAATAAATATTCCAATGTAGTTTTCATTTGTAGAACTTCATATTTTGAACTTGATAAACCTTGTGTGTATGCGATTTCTGTTTCTTATATCCTCTGATCTAATATAATGATCATTCAATCGGCTACACATACTAGCCCGCAAATCAATGCATTAAGATATAATTGCTTGTGCAGTATGCCATACCCATCAGTTGTTTTAACATTAAGTATGCCCACATACATATATGAATATACGTGCGCGTATTCGTATATGCGTGTGTGCATCTGTAAGCGCTGTACGGATGAATGTTCAAATTTTTAGCTTCGAAAGTATTAAGCCTTGGTTTTGAATTTGCCTCGTGATATTTTGCAATCGTGACATTTTGTATAGCTTCGAGTCGCGACTCTTCATATTTATTGTATCTGTAATTCAAAGGAACACTTTTTTCAAACTGTGTCATGCTAATTTCATCTGTAATCCATAGAAAGCCAGACGTGTTACTCTAAATAATTCAGCATTGTAGTTAAGTATTCGAGAAACGGAACAGCTAAAAGTCTTAAAATCTGAAAGAATTTTGTACCTTGGTCACTAGTGCCCTTCTCTATCTTTCTTTCCCCCTCTCTCTCTCTCTCTCTTTCCTTCTCTCTCTTTCCCCTCTCTCGCTCTCTCTCTCTCTCTCTCTCTCTCTCTCTCTATATATATATATATATATATATATATATATATATATA
>NC_068988.1:26167641-26169014 GCF_001194135.2 Octopus bimaculoides
GTGGCTTTTTAAACCAGACAGTGTTTTGAAAAAACACCCACACAGATTGCACCTCTGATTTGCACTACCAATACCTGCAAGTAAGTTCTGCTCATTGTGGATCCTAACATGTCTTTTAAGACCCCCATTGGATTTGCAAACCCTCTGGCACACACCATATTCAAACGTGTGCACAGACATATAATCAGAATAGCTGGGTGAGGTTTGTTTTCCATGGGTTCGCAGGTGAGATTTGAGGCCAGCCAAGGACAGACATGGTCTGTCACAGACTGTGCACACAAAAAGGTCCTTGTCATTCACCTTCTCAGTCTTCACCTTTTTCATACATATATATATTCTGTTTGACGTATTTAGCTGTTCTTTGACTATGCATCTGAACCATTGAAAGTGAAAAGATGGGAAACAACATGGAGCCTAAGGTTACTAAACAGGGAATCAAATTCACGATACCTAGGTTACTGATCTCATGCTGCCTTTAACTCGGTTATAACTCAGAAGAATTTATACACGAAGACTAGCAGTGCTTACGTGCTGAAATGGATTATGGTATATGCTATGTGATATAACATAATTGATTTAATTCCTAATGCCCTCAGCTGTGTAATATTTCCGAAAGTTGCACAACTGTAATATATAACGCACATTTCTCAAATACAGGAAAATTTCATATTAATTTTTCATTTCATCCTTATACTGTTCTGAACTTTCAAACAATACAGGCTATTGTTTGCCTACTAATTTGCATAATTTACATAAATGTTGAGATGTCTTAAACATTAATTCGGAATGTTAATTATAAATTCCTATATCATACAACGTATGTCAGATTTAATTAGATATGTCAAAATTAATTAAATTTCTCCTTAAGAAAATGACTACATATTTGCGAAATCACTAATTACATATGAATATCTGAAATACTTGTTTACTTTTCATTTCGTTACGTTCAGCTACTTTGTGGTTTTATTTTTTATGCTATTCATAGAGTGAATTGCCATTCTTTCACAAGACATCTTTCATATCCAAATTAAATGATTGTATACTTTCCATATATAAAGACAGCTAATTAACGCCATATGCATTATATGTTTAACATCAGTTACAATACTACCGAGAACATAGAGAACATAGGCATGAGTGGTTGGCGCTTATTTGTGTTCTAATGCCGTTTAAACGCATTCTGGGATAAATCTACTTATTTGAACCTAACGCAAATGTTCGCTGCAAGGTTAAATTCCAACTTCAGTTGGTGCATCTGCTAAACAATAAGTTTCTGTCTCTCTCTTGCTCTCTCTCTCTCTCTCTCTCTCTTTCTTTCTCTCTCTCTTTCTCCTTATATATGTATGTACGTATGTGTATATATATATATATAT
>NC_068988.1:26169403-26172445 GCF_001194135.2 Octopus bimaculoides
TATATATATGTATGTATGTATGTATATATATATATATATATATATATATATACGAGAAAGTTTGGAAAGCGATGCAATAACGTGGTGAAACCAGAAATAACAATTTATGAACGAATAAAATGCCGAGATCCACCACTGTTATCAATGAGAACCTAAATTATTTATATTTTGACAAATGCTCTAACTATAGAAATAAAAGGGTTAACGTAGCAAACGGAGAACTAAAGACTTCACACTTATAAAACAGTAAAACCAGTCGCCATATCAAAGAGGTAGCTGAATGTTACAACTAGTTTAACCCCAGGCGGATTCTCCACCTGCTGCTCATCGATGCAATCTGTCTGGGGTTAAAATATTAGTAACATTCAACGGCCAGTTTGATGTAGCGACTGGCTTTATTGTTTAGTATACTACTCTATCTCTTCTTGAGGTTATAAAACGTTGGCCATATAATATCAAGATAGCACATGCATTTATCATGTTCTATATATTTGTTAGCAAAAAAGTATCACAGAAAAATACGTTAGTAGGCATTTTGAAGAATTATGTAATCCAAGCGAAATTGTAGGATACTGTAACTGGGTGGCATGCTAGCGAGAAAATTTCTCTTTCTAAATTTCTTTGCTATTTCATACTGAACTCATATATTATGGATCTCTAAAGATTAACTGAGGTTAATCATCTGTTTAACAAAATTACTAGCCACCATTTGACAGGCTCAATTATCACATACACCACATTCCCTATCGTGTAATATGATTTGGATTGAATTTTCTTTGATGACAGCCTCGCAAGTGCCTGTTTCAGCGGTAAAGAGCATATGTGCGTCTACGTAATCTTGACACGTTGTGGAAAAGCTGTTTTGAAGTCATTCATTTAATTACTGTCCGCTGGCAGAGGGGAAAGTGAGTATTGATTACTTTTCTTAATTCAGAGATGCGAGAAAGCAATCAAACATGTAAGAGAAAAGATCCGTAATATCAGATGAAATCTTTACATTGGTATCCACACATATTCTTAAATAGAGCCAAACATAAGGCATTAGGGCACAATTCTCTAATTAGACAACCGATAATGCAAATAGATTAAACTCCAAATGTGAATGACCTTCCTATTCGGTCCATTTTTAAATCTATAAAATGACAATCTATCAACTGTGACACGTCAGTTAAACTGCAGTTAAGCAATAAATTACGTACATTTATGAAGAGTTTTGTCGTAGTAAACTACTAAGTCATTTTCTGTTTGACCTTAACTATACATGATTGTAATTGCTAGGATGATTACGTAGCCTTATACTATCAACTTTCAGTGAAACGTATCAAGCATCAGCTGATTTAAACACGTTTTGAAATTATGTGGGGATTACCATTCATTGTTATACTAGAGAAAATGCGGGATGGGTGGATATTAGCTAGGGAGGAAAACTTGAAATGTGTTTCTGAATTCAAATTCTACATAACAAAATTTGATCATAATTAGAATTAATATGAATAAATGTATCTGCTCGATCTCTGAGTGTGTGTACACATACATACATGCATACAAAAATACTCTGTTGTTGATGTTAAAATTCCAATGAATGAGCCTTGGATGTAGGTTAGAAACCGGCTCTTTCTGTATTGGCAAGAAATCTTGAAAAACAAAAATTATTAATCACATAACACACACATACTCACACACACACACACACACACACACACACACACACACACACACACACACACACACACACATATATATATAACAAATGAAAGACAGGAGATGGAATATACGAGAATATATTATTAATCACAAGAAGTGTTTCGACACATCTAGTATCGGCTCCTCTTGTGGGGCACACAAATACTGGTTCGATATATTTGTCAGCAAAAAAGTATCACAGAGAAATACGCTAATACATATATGTGCCACATTGTCTGCCGGGTCGGTAGCGACAAAACCAGACGCCATACTTAGATAAGAAAACTGATTTTCATAGGCTATCCTGCAGGATGTAAAGAAACACCGTGAGGGGATGGACGGGCTGACAAGGGTCAATAGCCATCCAACAGCTAAGAATGACGCGACCTTATTCATTGTTTAGACCTCTCTCGACAAATATCCCCACCTAATTGTATAAATGGAAATCACCCCCACCAAATTGTGCAGCTGGAAATCTTGTTTTTTATTTCTTTGTTGAGTACATCGCTTCGTGGTTGAGGGTCAACAGCGTTAAGTAAGCTTTTTCTTCACTTTCAATTTCAGGAAGGAGAATGGCTGACAGTCATTGATTTTACATCAATATTCAGATAATTTGTGAGCTATGGTCTTACATGTCTACGAGCTGACAGCCATTGTATACAATTTGTTGTTTCTCGGAAATATGCTGCTTAATTTACTTATGTCATTGTGTCATTGTTTGAAATGACAAAAATGTATTGCAATGGCTTGTTCTTAGAATCGGCTTTTCATTGAAGAACAGGTTCTACAAGAAATTTCATGTGCAACTTATTTTGCATTGCGTTTCTTCAACTGGAAATATGTTTTAGACAAATTAATTACTATATGTATATATTATATGTGTGCGTGCGTGAGTGTGTATGCGTCTGTCTGTATGAACGTGTTGATTCAGACATATTTACAGTTGCGCACACATGTGTTTACATGTGTGTGTACATATGTGTGTGTGCGTGTGTACATGTGTATATGTGCGTGCATGTGTGCTTCTATATATGTATTGCTATATTTATATTCTATCTACTTTCTACGTGTTTCTTTCTTTCTTCGATTGTTCTCTCCTACTTTAGTGATTACTAATAAAACTATACGAAAACTGGCCGCTATCAGGCATAAACATTCCACCATTCGCTTTTAGTTCTTGAATGTTTTGTATAGTTAATGGAATCTCTCCATTTCTTGACCTTGTGATGTAAATCTAAAACAATGTGAGTTGTTTCAGTACAAAAATAATCTCCCTTAGAAGAAAGTTGAAGTAATTCATTAATAGATGTTTCTAATGTAGTAACATGCGTGTGCCTATATATATATATATATATATAT
>NC_068988.1:26172778-26182560 GCF_001194135.2 Octopus bimaculoides
TATATATATATATATCTTCTTGTAGTTGCTAAATCACATGGCAGGTTGTATACTCTGAAAGTATATGATACATAATTATCAAACGCTGGATCAAACCTGTCGGAAAGCAAACGATCTCTCAAAGGTTTTCTTGATTGGAAGAGTGGGAAGGTATCAGAGAATTTTGAAGTCTCAGAATGTAAAGGAAACAGATCACATGTAAAGATTCGAAAGTCAGTAGAATTAGAGAGCAAGACAACAAGCTTAACTCCATCTTATCACATCACTATAGGAATCTGAACTGAAATTTTGTTGTCAACTCTGCTGCGATCCTCAAACTTACGTTTAATGAAATAATTATTAATACTATATTAAGAGTCTATGCATTCTATAGCAAGGCATCGCCTATGATTTTATGAGTATTAATGCTCTTGTCCTGGAGTAATGGAAACTTCGAATAACGATTTAATTTACAACAGTCTAATGAACATTTCAATGGTAATCTACCTACATTAAATCTCAATTACAATATGGTTGATGCTAGGGTTGCAGTAAAATTATAAGGTTAACAGTATCTAGAATACGTCTTTCGTAACATTCTGATGGTAATTGTTTTAAGAGGCTTTCTTCTAAAATAATCAAGACATTCAAGTAGTTGCGACAACGTTACGATGTGTTAGTATAGGATCATGATTTTGACAATAAATATTATTTTCTCTAAAAGATAATTATTTTAAATGAGTCTTCAAGTGGGAAGACGAGAGAGGAAGTTAATATTGCATACAGCTAATTGAATATTCTATCTAGTAACTCTGTTGCTGAATGAAGACGTTTCTGTGTAAGGAAATAAAAAAACAAAAATTAGAACTGCCCAAGTGATTGCTGCCAGTGAGGAAATATGAGCAGAAAGAAGAAAGGAAAAGACAAAAATAAATTAAATATGGATAAAAAATCTCAGCGAATATGTTTATGACTAGCGAAAAAAAGAAACACTTTTGGATGACAGATGACATTGAGGGTAACGGGCATTTTAAATAATTATTAACAAAATAAAGTTCTGGTCGGAAATAGAAAATGCATCTGATATGGAAAACATTCAGAAGTATGTGGATGAAAATGTCTTGAAATGTTTATTAAAATCACTAACGGAATCCGAGAAATTCACTAAATAGTCTGCAATAGAAATCTTAACGAGACAAAAGTTGTAAAATCAAGACATGTTGTAAAGTTCGTTTTAAAAAGGAGACTAATAATATGAAGACTATATAATGTAGCACCAATAGCAAGATATCTGTGGCTAAGTATTGCATCCGTATCAAACCAAATTAACAAGTTACGTCTCTTATTACTCTCATACATATATTCAAAATTTACTAAGATTTCGTCATTGAAACGAAGATTATAAGTTAACATTAAAACATATTTAAAATCCCACCATCCCACTCATGGATTGAACAAATTAATAGCTATATGTCCATTAACCCTCATGTTTTGGTGCTGTGAAAATTAAAAAAAATATTGGTGTATCAGATAAAAAAAAAAAACACCTTTAATGAAAATTTAATCAAACTTTCTGTTATATAAGTAATTATGCGTTTCTAAACAAAAGTAATAATAAGAATATATTATTACAAAAATGTAGTTTGATAGTTATGTCTCCCGACAGTCGCGACGTAATTCCTTTGCTGCAGTGTAAGTTGATTCAGTAGATGTTGTGAAATCCAACAACCCAAGTGTTTTTGAAAATATTCTAGAAATCTCCAAAGTCCTCTGGTACATAAAATTTTATTGTTAGTTCAATATAGCTATTACCATTGACAAAGAAAAATTAATTTCAGACCAGCTACAATATTAATCTTAAAAACAACAGGCTATCTTCCTATACTTGACTGTAGCTGACAACTACAACTATCAGCAAATTATACCTCGGTGTTGTAACTTGTATCTACTGTGTGTATCACTCTGTCACAGGAAACGTAATTGATATTGTCTAGACATGGCATATGGTTTCTGATTTGAAAAAGATATCTACATTTCAGTGAACAGTATATTTCTTCACTGCTACTCAATTTTCTGACTGTCACGTTGCAATTTACGTAATAATTTACTAACATAAAATAACAACTGAAGGTTCTGTGTATTATATTCTTTAATTAAAGTTTTCGCAATATAAGTTGGATACTTTTAAATTTCACTATAATTAAATTATTTGTCCATATTGTTTATATACATCAATATTTCGTTTCTGAGATGCTTATTATAAACACTGGCATCTCACATAAGTAAATTTTTATGTGCTTGTGAGCGCGTGTGTGCATGTATGTGGTTGTGTATTTGTATGCGCGTGTGTGTGCATGCGTATGTGTATGTGTCTTTGTGCGTGCGTGCGTGCATGTGTGTGTGTGTATGTGTGTGTGTGTGTGTGTGTGTGTGTGTGTGTGTGTGTGTGGTTATGTGTGTGTCTGTGTGCGAGCGCTCTTTTCATGGCTTATTGAATTACAGAAGATAAGAATGATTCTGATTTCATATATTTTGATAAAATGTGGTTGGATCAATAAAACTTATTTAGCTTCAGTCCAGTTCGCATTTAACACTCTGTGCACGGGAGAGATGTATCATAACAAAGTATGTATACGTTGGGTATGTAAGTTAAAGATGAAATAATTATGATACCTCTGTGTGATTTGAAATTACAGGGTTCAGAATTTCAATGACTTCACGTGAGAAAATAAATGAAGATATTATGTTAATAAACGTAAGATTACAGCAAGCATATTTAATAAGAGCATTGGTGTCCTATGTAAATTATTCTATCGTTTCACTTTGAAGCAAAATTCAAATGATGATTGTATTTTTTTCAATCATTTTGCAGGCTTTTCTACATAATTTTTCGTCCGATGCTGCCTCATAATTTTACGAGAATTATAATGCAATGAAATTCAATTAATTGTTAATTGATGTACTTAGAATCTAGGGATTTAAAATGTCTATATAGTATGTATTTTTATATAGGTTTATTCTTCTAGATATGTTATATACATTTGCACATTTTACGTTTTCTACAGGTAATTATATCTAATCCCCTATTTATATTTCGATCCTGAATTGACTAAAAATTTCATTTAGTTGTATTCTTAACGCTCGTGGATCATCGATAAACTACGTTATACCATCTTTCAGAACAAATTGCATTGTGGAAATAAACGGCGTCACATTTCCATTATATATATAAAACATCCTCATAAAGTGGTGAGCTGGCTGACCGGTAGCAGCCCAGACAAAATATTTAGCGGCATTTCGTTCGTATTTACGATTTGAGTTTGATTCCGCTCAGGTGGACCATGTTTTCCATCCTTTCAAAATCGTATCAGCTGAATTGCTGAGTCCATGCAATCGACTTAACCTGTCTCCCGAAAATGCTGACCCCGTGCCCAAATTTGAAGCCGTTAGAACACTTCCCAAAATGCTTAGTGGCAAGATATTTAGTGGTATTTCATCCGTCTTACTTTCTGCGTCCAAATTCCGCCGCTCTCGATTTGTGTTTCATCCTTTCCGAGTCGATAAAATAAGTACCAGTTGAACAATTGGGTCGATGTAATCCACTTCTCAACATCGGTGGCGTCACTCAACATCGGTGGCGTTGTGCCGAAATGAAAAAAAATAAAATAAAAATCCTCGTTTTATTCTGGAAGAAAGCACCAACTCAATATGTAGAGGTGAAGAGTACTTGTTGCAGTGGTACATATACTACAACCGGACGGTGCAGTGACACATACTTTGTCAGTATTACAGAAATATTTTCTCTCAGTCGATGCTTACTAGAGGAAAGACATTAAAATTAGAACCTATTGCTGGAGAGGCTAGCATGATGTTATTTACATTTAGACGTCATCAAACAAACAACAAAATTTATCTTTACGTTCCCATATTCCTATTGAAGTCAACTCTTTGAATGTAGAAATTTTTTAACTTCGAATTTAATCATGTGCATTAAAGAAATCGAGTAACTCGTTCTTTTTATGCACTTCACAGCCAAAAACCTATTCCCTTTACTTTTTTTTTTTACTTGTTTCAGTCATTTGACTGCGGCCATGCTGGAGCACCGCCTTTAGTCGAGCAAATCAACCCCAGGACTTATTATTTAGAAGCATAGTAGTTATTCTATTGGTCTCTTTTGCCGAACCGCTAAGTTACGGGGACAGAAACACGCCAGCATCGGTTGTCAAGCGATGTTGGGGGGACAAACACAGACACACAAACACATAGGCACATATATATATATACATATATACGACGGGCTTCTTTCAGTTTCCGTCTACCAAATCCACTCACAAGGCTTTGGTCGGCCCGAGGCTATAGTAGAAGACACTTGCCCAAGATGCCACGCAGTGGGACTGAACCCGGGACCATGTGGTTGGTAAGCAAGCTACTTACCACACAGCCACTCCTCCGCCTTAAACCAGAGTTCAAATTGATCAATTCCTTCATGTCGAACGTAAAGACAGACAAACTACTGCTAAGCAGTTGCCCGGCGTGCTAACGTTTCTGCCAAGTCACCACCTACTGTTAAAAAAGATACATCAATGTGTCATTGTCGTAAAGCAATCAGGCTTTCATATATAATAACTGTACCGGGAGCTAACGTTGGTGTTCTTTGACAAAATTAACAGTAATAAAACGCAAAATATGATGTATTGAGATATCGTTCGCTTTCTTTTTTAGTTATTTAATTTTTTTCTATTTGTTTCTTTATTATCTACGTCATTGCCACTTTCAATTGGTGATTTTCAAGTTGAAAACTTCTACTAGAAAGTTATATATCTCGACACACTAACCTAATTCGTATTTTGCTTTTTTTCATAATTATACCTATTTTATTCCCAATGAATATATCATTATTATATATTACATTTTCTAGTAATATTCCTTACAGGAGTCGACAATTCTATTAAACATTTCTCGATTTTTCGGGGCAATTTCGATAAATAATACCAATTACTTGACTACCAAATGGTCCTAATAGAAGAATGCACTTAATGTTATAATAATAGTTATAAGCAGAGTTGACTACAAGGCAGATGCAGGTTACAAGCTGCTTTTCACACCCACACTATACAAATATATGAATTAGAGAGAATGTACCTCATCTGCAACGTAAAATAATCACAAGAAAATATTTCAGCCCCGAAAAAGATCAATAGTTGATTTTATATACTTTTACATAATTTGTGTAGACTATGACCGAAAGCATTGTTTTCATCTGTCAGAAGAGGAACATTACCAATACGGTATTATTAATATTTTGTTGCACTGGTGTGTATGTGTCTCTTTGTGCGTGTGCGTCTGTGTGTGCGTGTTCTCATGGCTGTGATTGAAAATTAGATTCAGACGTAGTTTATAAGGCACATCTAATTTGTTTAAATGAAATAGTCTCCGCTGAGATTGCTTTATGACTAATTAAGAACTAATTACAACTTCGGCAAAGTTTACAGGGAATAAGTCACACGAAGTGGAAGATTCCAAAATATGACAAGCACAACAGTACATAAGGATAGGAATGTGGAACATATTTTTCGAAGCAGAGAAATATCTCTCAATACGTAGCGTCAATTGTAGTTTCCAGGCAGGTGATTATGCAGACGTTCGTTCTTTCTCTCGCGAGTAGAAATTATTTAGTTTCAACCGAATTCGATGATGAAAAATATGGTATCAAATTTACTAAGCACAACCTGCTGAAGAGACTCAGCCCCCACCCGCCACCACCCAAGAAAAAACCGACTTAGATCATTCATGATAGGCACGTAACATTGTACTATGAGGCATATGCGTCTTCTCTGAATAATGATATGTCATATGTTAGGCTCATAACATCTCCGGTCAGCATAAGAAGAAAATTACCACAGCGGACTGCTACGAGAAACAGCATTGACAATTGTGTAACCTAGTAGGTGCTCACAAGGAACGTGACCAAGGAAGGTTTAACAAAGGGAAGAAACAGAGAGCGCAGATGCCAACCTAGGGATTTGTATAATTTTTTCTCTGAGATTATGGGAGCAGTCACCCACGTGCGTCGCAGTCTTTCATTTACACCATATTTATCGATTTATTTAATGTCTAGATGGATGTCTATGGAGCTATGGATCAGCAATAAACAAGTATGTGCATACATATGGTAAGATGCACAGCCATGCTGGTATGCGCAGCAACGCATTTGTTTGGCCGTAAGTGTGGATTGATAAATGATCCTATATACGTAGTTAATATTATAATTTTGAGGTGGATGGCATTGGTGATGTGGCTGTGGCAATGTATCCATATATTTCGTTAGGTGATGTTTTTCACTCACTTATTAGTTTAGCTAGCATGAAGGTGAAATCGGCAAAGCTGATAGATAAGACATTACCGAAACAACACCACGTAACTCTCACCCATTATTCCAGTCCGGCTCAGAAATGCGTTGAGAGCAAGCACATCAAATATGTATGCAAAGGCGCGTGTTGGAATTGTTGGTTTTGCTGATAGGTATGAGACCCATAGTTACTAATCTGAGGTCATTAAAAAGGTGATTATTTTCAAGGGTACACCCAGAATATATGCAGCTATGTCACCTAGATGTAAGTAAAACAGAGTTGAAGAAGAATTTTACCTACACTAACAATTTCTCTAATGACAATTTTGTATAACAAATTCCTTTTTATGTACAGGAGTCCGTTGAAAAGACTAATTTTAAGGTCTTCAACGCTATATTTGAAACTTTTTGTCTCTCTCACTCTTCTCAAACACACTCTCTCCTCTCTCTCGCTCTCTCTCCTCTCTCTCCCTCTCTCTCCTCTCTCTCACTCTCTCTTCTCTCTCTTCTCTCCCTCTGAGTATATACCTCTGCCTCAGATGAAATCTGAGAGGCGGTAAATTCCATTGTAGCATGTGTGAGCGTACTTTCGTGGAATTTCCGCGAATAACACACGGAAATCTTCCCATCCATTTCTGGGAGACTTTTCTTTCGATTTAAAAAAAAAATCAGTTCTTTTACAAACTGATTATATAATAACTTCAAATTCAGGTGCAATGTCAGCAATTTCAGGAGAGCAGGGTCAAATCGAATATAGAAACTTGTGCGCAACTGGTACATATTTTATCGATCCCGAAAGGAAGAAAAGCACAGTCGACCTCGGAAGAATATGAACTCAGAACGCAAAGATGGATGAAATTCGGCACAACGTCTCGCGTGACATGCTAGCGATTGTACTTCTGACCGCCTTACACTTATTATACAACAACACTCTGTATCATCCCAAATAATGTTACAAAATTGGTGGTTGTTAAAATATGAGTTATTGCTAGTATCATTACAGAGGGCATTGCCATTCCTCATAAACTCTTGAAGCATGAAAGTGCCGTCAGCAGGGCTTGTTCGAGATGCGCGCAGGGCAACAAACATCACTAATTAGTAATATCAATATTTCGCTTAATTTGTTTTGCAATAATCTGTGAATGGATGCTTAATCTAGAAATCATTATAAGCAGAAATACAAGCTTAATATTATTAAGCTTGTTCAAACATAAATGTAGAAAGTTGCCTTCTTTCTCTCTCTCCCTCTCTCTCTCTCCAAAATTGTATCGAAGCCCTCTTAGATGTTTGAATGGATAAACCCTCTAATGACATACTAATCACGAAACATTATTAGAGGCAATTTATAAAAAAAAGGGTTAAGTGTGTCACATATTTATTCAGAATGTAACATTTTGAACTTATAATTATAGTTATTATTCATAGCAGCAATTATAGTCTGCAATAATGATTGCATATTGCTAATAGAAAATATAAGATGCCTGACTCTTATAGGTATTACAATAATCTAAGAATGAGATTTCATTTTCGGAATATAATATAATTATTATCATTATATTAATTAGACGTCTTAAATCTGGAGAAGCAAGCTACGTTATACAGAACTGTAATGATTATCTTTCTTACTACAATTACTGGATACAGAAATTGTCGTGTGTATAATTAAATAATTTGATTCAATAGCTGATTTTCTGTCGGTGAGTCTTACATCTATTAGACATGAACGAGAAATGAAGTTTCAAATAGTAATTAGTATTAGAAAATTCGTCTTTAAACCCATTTGTAAATAGAGTCTATTTACCGAACTATTGAAAATTTATTCCTTTCAAATTTCGCACGTGATGTAAGTGACCAAATTATACATATCTTACTACAGCCTCCAGAAACCTCCTAGCAAAGCAGCCGACATCGTAAAAGCAATGTTTAATGAAGTAAAGATACGTCACTACGATTTCAAATGTTGATAAGCGGAGATTATTAGTTGGGAAGATATTGCACTTTTCAATTTAACAACCGAAATGCACATTAAGCATATAATTATAGTGAATTGCTTGAGTGATGTTCCCGCAGAGATATAAAACATTTAAAATCATTAACAAATACGCATATATATATATATGAATGTATGTATGTATGTATGTTTGTATATATCTATATATCTATCTATCTATCTATCTATCTATCTATCTCTATATATATATGTATGCATGTATGTATGGTGGTATATATCCATATATACATGTATATCGATACAAATACATATACACGCATGCATATATGTATGAATATATGTATGTACGTGTGCATATGTGATAGAAGCGTACACTTATATTAAATATTTTGACTGATAATATAAACGCCTTAATCTATAATTTGAATAACATGATTTTGTAGAAGCATTTTAGTGCTGTGATAACATGTATATTTAATTATGTGACTATTAAGATCTCATGCATGGGATATTGAATCATAAATTTACAAATATATATTCGTGGTATACACGAATATACATTTGGGGTGGAGGGTATAATTTCTGTACTTGTGCATCTTTTTGTGTTGTTAAATATACAAATATATTGGGTTGTCCGGAAGTCTCGTGCCGATGTATAGTAGCTTACCTTTCGACTTATTTGCCGTGAAACCACCTCAATTCTGGGAAAACAACGACGACGATGAAGATGATGATGAAGGCGATTTTATATGTTCGATTGATTTGGTGACAACCTTGTGGTTATCTAAGCCATTGTAGAAGATTAGTTTTTGCTTACGATTGTTTGTTCATTAGGTTATCCAATTTACTATAATGTAGGTGGAGAAAATAATATTCATATTTTATCTTTTATCTCTAAGTTGTTTCATTTACTGGACAGCGGTGATGTTCGATGAACTACAGTGAATTGTTTAGTTGGACAGATCGATCAAATATGTAAAAAAAAAAAATCTATTTTTAAGAAAAGTACTTCTTCCCATGACGAAATACCGCACCCCTAAAGCATTTAAACAATTCATAGATTAAGTATGTCACATCAATAGAAGCTGCTTCAAACACAAAATACAATTTGTTTTACTTCTGCCGTGATGTTGTACAACAGCAGATAGGTTTTACGCTACTGGCATATACTTCGTTACCAACGATTTGAATTCGTTTCGGGGATGAGTCGAGTATACGAAATCAGAAGCTTAATCAACTGTGAAATATTGATATTTGTCGCACTTGATCACCTAGAGGGCGATTCGTGTCGCCTGGCAGTGATGTATACAGTGCATTTTAAGAATCTAAGTCATGAAGGTACGTTCAATCGACGAAATACTGCAGCTTAAAACAGTTTAAACAAAACACATACATTAGGTTTGTAACGTCAGTTAAACACAAGCACGCACACACACATACACATGTATATGTATATATATTTATACATATATATATATATATATATATATATATATATATATA
>NC_068988.1:26182841-26186783 GCF_001194135.2 Octopus bimaculoides
TGTGTGTGTGTGTGTGTGTGTGTGTGTGTGTGTGTGTGTGTGTGTACATACATACATACATATATATAAATTGACAGAATGAGATTTTAAAAAATAAGGCAGTATATAAATGCAGCTGTTTCTGGGATATTTTATATTATATCCCTTCATCAGAGACGGTGCGAGAAAATGATTGAATATTAATTATTGCCTTGCTTTTTTCAATTATCACATTCTGTCAATTTATATATATATATATGCATGGTAATGCATGACCCACTTGGACTCCTCACTTGTATCATTACTTACCGTTTACCTGATAGCTTTTGGGTCTTCCTGACACCAATACCTTTCATACCCTTGAGTATATGTGCATGTATGTGCGTGTGTGTGTGTGTATTTGTGTGTGTGTGTGTGTATGTATGTGTGTGTATGTGTGTGTGTGTGTGTGTGTATCTCTGTATCGCATTTTCTAGCCTGGGGAATACTTCAGCAGTATATACTTTCATTAAATATTGTAAATACATCATTGTATGTGTGTATAAACACACACACACACACAAACACACACACACACACACACACACACACACACACACACACACACACACACTTCTATATACGTTCATATAATCTCTATACCATGTATTGAAAAATGCCTACTTCAACTGCTGATTCGATATAAGTGTAAATTGGAAATACAATTTTCGAATTCCGATTTTTAACAAAACACTAACAAGAAGAATGGAATATGTTTTCATCGATGCCCTACAGTAAATTTGTTACCAGGCTCAAGATAATTGGCAATTACTAGCTAAAATACAACACATTAATTA
The DNA here is from genome assembly GCF_001194135.2 of Octopus bimaculoides. NCBI lineage: Eukaryota > Metazoa > Mollusca > Cephalopoda > Octopoda > Octopodidae > Octopus > Octopus bimaculoides. The sequence goes on from NC_068988.1 coordinate 26,183,657, forward strand.
AATAAGAGGTCATTTAATGAGTTTAGAAAGATAATAAATTACTAACATGCAAAATTTATTCGAATACGTTAAGTAGAAGACTCTTAAACGTTGTTGTGGTTGACCTCTTGCTTATGGAATACGTCATTTAGAATGACGTGCCGAACATTACACACTTAATTTACGAGAGAGAGGTATCATGTGATTAATTTCTTATTCTCACTTTCATTCCTGTTACTTCAAACAGGAATTCAACGCCAAAGGCAGAGATCTTGGCGTCCCAATATTTGATTTCTTTGACCTTTGCATTAGAAACCATGCACCTTTTAATGGAAATCTATAATTTACCGGATATAGAATATAATATTCATGATACGTGCCAAGATGTGACTACACATATTGCTTATGACTATGCATATATGATAGAATGCAAAAATATAAGAAATTATAGAAGTAACATGAGAAATTTGCACAGCCAAATTTTATCATGATTAGCTCATTTTACCTATTCCTTAGTAAGATATGGAATATCATTTTTATAGATTTTGAAAGAATTGTTTGTCTACAACGTCGTAAAAGTAGTTTAGCTTCGCTAATATTCTATTGTGCCTAAACCCTGTGAAGAATTTCAAATGCCTAAAAGGATTTTCAGGAAAACAATTTACGCAGAAGACATAATACGTTATCTTACAAATATATTATAACGGAAAATGTAATATATTTATCAATATAGGTCACTGATGGGTATATAAAAAGCGAAAATAATCCCAACTATCCTGAGATTGGCTATGCGTATATCTTGACATTGACTCTATGTATGTAGAAGATCAATTTATTGGTCACTATATACATAACAGAGAAGAAAAACTAATTAAAATAACAGAATATATATATATATATATATATGTCCATCTGTGGACGTATATCCATATGTATGCAAAATGAATAAGTCTTGCAAACATCTTGAAAAATATTATTTTTATGTCTACAAGAGAATCATCTGATCTATCTGAACCCAACCTCTATAGAAGACTGGCAAATAAATTAATACAAATTCTGTGACACCTGAAAGAAATCTAGCCTTACTTGTCTAATAGGCTTTGAACGTCTCCTTGTATGACCTTGTGTTTCTGGGTTATGATCTCTCCAAATATCTACAAAGACGTTTGGAGAGACCATAACCAGTTTCCAAAGGTCTTGATTTATCCATCACCACAGCATAAAACTGCACTTCATCCGCATTTGAACCATATAAGTTAACTAAAGTTATTCTTCTCTCACAAATAGTAAGACTTAACATCAGGAGATTGCCTTTGCCATCCCTGAAACTCTCAATATTACCTGAAAACAAGAAGGCAACTCTCATTGACTGTCTATTATAACTATTAAATATTGCTTCAGCACCTCATTCACTTCAAATAAGAGGTTCTTTTTCTTTCAAAAATGGGTATCTTGCAAGAAATAGATTTTATATTTATTGGCTCTCAAAAAATTCCAAACATCCTTTCTTTTGGTATGATCATTAAGGTCCCTACAGTGTACTGTACATATATGTATATTTAGGTAATCCAGTTAGTATATATGTAACAAATGATGAAAAAAGCAGTGGCATGAACCCTCAAGTCTTCAATACACTGCTATATTCTTTAAACACAACTTTCTCCCACTCTTTCTTCCTGTTTCTACTGTACCTGGATTTCAAAGGGCCAGCCTTGTCACACTCTGTCACACGCAGAACCACGCCGAGAACTACGTTACGTGTACACGTGTCTGTGGAGTACTCAGCCACTTGCACGTTAATTTCACTTGTAGGCTGTTCCTTTGAACGGATCAACTGGAACTCTCGTTGTCGCAACCGATGCAGTGCCACGATGTTTGTAGGTATGTATGGATCCATCTATACACACATATATGTATATGTGTTGTCCCACCATTTACGTTATTATGTGTGCGCAGATTCACTTTAGAATGTCTATTTTTCTTTTGGTTGAATTGCTATTATGTGATTTTATTAATTTTTATATTAAATATGAATATAGAGAATATGCTATCAACATTTGCTTCACAGTTTTCTTTTCGTTTTACATACATTTCGTTTTACATACATTTTGTTTTACATACGTTTCACTATACCGATAATGAGTTATACGACACGAAATTTACGTATGTTTTAGATTTATTTGAAAAGTTATAAAAGAAAATACAAGCACGGTTAATCAACTTTTAAATGTCAACAAAGTCAACTTCCCAGGAAATGAAAATTAATATATTACATAAACTGAAATTTCAAATTGTTCGACAAAATGAACGCACGATTTTAATATGAGTATAATAAAAAAAATCACTTTAAGAACAATTAATAGAAACAGACCAGATTATCAGAGCCACTGTAATGACTAGATTTTCATTAATCTTAAAAACGTATCGACATATGTAGTAATATTATTGAAGGAATAGAAACGCTACGTTTGGCTATGTGGTTAAGAAGTTTGCTTTCAATCACACGGTCTCGTGTTCAAACCCATTGCGTTGAATCACATATGGGTGGGTATTTGCTGTTTTAGCTCCGCGTCGACCAAAAGCTTCCTGGTGAATTTGGCACACGGAAACTTAATGAAGCACGACACGAATGTAAATATATCAATGTGTGTGTGTGTGTGTTTATGTGGGTGTCATTGTGTCAGTGGTTCCCTTTCCACCGCCTCACAGATTGTGCTGTTGCATTTGTGTCCCCGACGTAGGGGATTGGCTACAGGGATGCATGAAATAAACACTAGGTTTAACAAATAAATATAGGACTCCGAATGCATGATCAAAATTTCTACAAGGTAGTGCCCTTCAATGGGCGTAGTCAGATGTGTGAAGCAGGTAATATATATATATACACACACACACATATATATATATATATATAATTATAATAATAACTGGGTGTAAAGGTATTATATGAGCGTTGTTGAGATTAAATTTGTCTCCAGAACCGCTTAAGACAGGCTTCTATTTGTTTACTTCCCCATAATGTTTCGGTAAATGTGCCTGATGAAATGAGTATGAAAATTGAAACGAATTTGTTCGACTATGCATTGAATACCAGTGTCTCAGCTTGACAGCAATCGACTATCGAGATAAATAAAGATTATATATATAT
>NC_068988.1:26186801-26188970 GCF_001194135.2 Octopus bimaculoides
ATGTGTGTGTGTGTGTGTGTGTGTGTGTGTGTATGTGTGTGCGTGTGTGTGTGTGCGTGTGTGTATACCTACACATTCTGATCGAGTCTTACGTGTGTTAACATGTACCTCCTTGCGACTATTTAAACTTTCATTCACTCAAGATACCCTTGGCCTCACGAGTAGCCTGCGGTATACACCTCATTGGTATACTTATCACTTCTGATGTTCAACTCACTATGTAACATATGTAGCTCAGACTTGATCTAATCCATTCCTTAACTCTTTTCTTCGCATACGTGGCAACCCTGGCTACCGTGAAATATAAAATCTGTTTTTTTTTTCCATCTTATTGTAATTCGATAATGAAATAATCCAAAACCTTTCGCTCCAATAAGACACTATTTTTCCTGATTTCTTCAGGCTTACCTTTTTCCTACACCTCGACCCTTGCATTTTGCCGATCCTATTTTCAAACGATATTTAGACTCATATCTATATATTCTTCAGAACTCCGTGCATGCTCCAATTATATTTTATAAAGTTTTAAATATGTATTTATATTCACATATTTGTATTTCTTATACAATATATTTTATATGCATCTTATCCTATTGGTATTAGCATACTTAATTTTAATAATGCTGCCACAGTTTCCATAAAACTCGAATATGTTTTTTTGTATTTTAACCTGATCTGTAACACACTTCTGTTTCAATTTCTTTATGTTCTCATTTCAAAGCATCGCAACATCAAAGTGTAATATTCATACGAAATTTTTACGGTAGAATTCTTGAAATTATTATTCTAGTTTACTACGACATATAATTTTTGTCTCATTTTCTATTACCCAACTTACATTCTTTCATGTCTTCTTTTTAAATATTCATTTTATATTTTGTCACAAGGCCGGCAATTATATCTGCTTACGTTCTTGAAACAAGGCCTGTTAATGAAGGATAGCTTAAGAGACAGACAGGCAGATAGATAGATAGATAGATAGATAGATAGATAGATAGATAGATAGATAGATAGATAGATAGATAGATAGGGAGGGGTTAATTCGATCACATCGATCTATATACACAAATGTTGTTTACTATATCTATCACAAAAGAATGATAGACAAAGTCGACCCCGGCGGCATTTGAATTCAGAATGTAAAGGTGGGCGAAATGCTACTAGACACTTTGCCTGGCGCGGTAACGATTCGTCCAGCTCACTGTCTTGCAACTGGTACGAGATTTTGAGATTTCAAAGAAAGTTACTTATACATGAATTTCAAAAACTATGGAAAGACAGATAAACGTTACGAATTGGTTTGTTGTATCACAATCGAACCTTGTTCAGAAAGAAACCACTGTTCTTTTTTTTTTAACAACTATAGGCCTAAATTATCTACAAGCTGTACACAAGCTTGTAGATAATTTTCATGGCCACTTTTGAGTCTAAGGACGTAGTCGTTCGTGAGAAGGAGAACGGAAAAGAGGAAGCTGCGGAAAACGTGCGAAAGAATGAATTTATTGCACAGTAAATCTATGCACGAATTTTCTCAGGTTCAAAATGTGAATTTGTTTTTGTCATCTGTGTAGCAACGATTCAGCTTTGTACCTTTGTTAGAAACTAGCTCCGTTCTAACTGGGAAACTTCAAATAACGAAAAATAGAAGATAAAATGCACAAACACAAACACACACACATAATATGTACATTTGTACATATATACAAGTATACATACACACATGTATACATATATATGTACAAGCATTTATACGTACGTACGTACGTACATACATACATACATACATACATACATACATACATACATATGATATGGCGTCCCTTTATCAGAGAGCTATGTTTAAAAGCAATTTGTGAAATTCAATTGGTCAAATGGAATCATTTGATTTTCTGCAAGATTCCCATTCCTTATGGAGGCAATCTTTCAAATTTTACTGGAAGGTAAGCAGATTATAGTTTAGCAATTTGCATAACATGACTTCACCTTTTCGTAACATAAAATGTTAAAAATAGCGGTTCAATTTACAATTTTTACCGGTTATGTTTCTAAATATTATATTAATTCGGAAAACTAGGAAAACATACCGTGTTGGAATGGGATTACAGGCATGTGTGTGTGTGTTTGTGTGTGTGTTTGCGTGTGCTCTTTTCTCTCTAGATGTATGTATAT
>NC_068988.1:26189212-26192888 GCF_001194135.2 Octopus bimaculoides
TATATATATATATATATATATATTTATATTTATATATATTTATATATATATATTTATATATATATATACATTCACATGTATATGCGTGAATATGTATCTCCATATATATAAGCACATATATGCGTGTGTGAGTATGTGTGTGCTTGTGTGTATGATAATGTCTTGGGTTTCCAACTTAACAACTTAATACAACATATACAAACATATTTTAGAGCATATACCTGACCCCTATTTTCAGTCGTTTAACTTATGTAAGCGCAAAATCATATTATCGAAATATAATTTGCTAAAATATAATTTGCTTTTCTCTAAGTAAAATTTTTAAAATTGTCTCTGAATGGATTACGTTTGTTATAGAAAATTGAGAAATTCTACGTAACTAATTGAATTGCATGACTTTCTTTTAAACATAGATATCTAAAGAAAGGAAACTGTTTCCTTTTAAAATCTTACATACTGGAAAAAATATATCTAGAGCCTTCGTCGATTTTTCGTAGCTCCACTTATTAGTCAAACATTTCACTTGAGATTATTTCATATGTATTCAGTTTGCTTCTGTTTATCTAATTTATGGTGAAACGAAATATTACTTATAACATAGTGAATTTATTAAACAGATTATGATCCATTTCTACGTAACAATATAATACGATATTCGCCTGTAAAATAACGATATTCAGCTTTAAAATTTCCATGCAGCATTTAACAATTACTTCTTACATTAGCTTTGGCAAAACGTGCCCTAAAGAATGCCAACAGGTAACAGAGGTTTTTGCTTGTAACGAAATGTTGATTTCAGGGTTGAGCCATTTCACTTATGTCACGCCGCTTATACAGGCTTTCTGTTGAATTATTTTAGCTTTTAGAGATTAGATAGTGTGGGAAGTTAGATAAAAGATATTCCTCTTTCACCTCTTTTCAGAGACGCTGACTTTGGATTTGCTTACATTTATTACAAGTTAATAGACACTATTTATCATTGTGTTTGACTATTACACTCGTCCAAGTTACATGAATTCAGGCTAACGCTATCCATCGATATTAAACATTTAAACATGACGTAATCGATAAATCGTCGGAAACATGGCTTGCATTATTTGATCTGTCGTTTCCGACTTTAGATTCAACAGAGATCAACTTCGGAGTACATTCTCCTCGGGTCGATGCAATAAAGTACTAGTCAAGTACTGTGAGGTGGCAACTAGTTCACTCATATCGAATTAACTGGCCTCTCTTTCGGACGTTGATCATAAATCTATTGCCCTACGTACTTTGGGGAAGCAGCTTGGCTTCTGAAAGGACCCAATTTAAGTCTTATTTTAAATCATGTTAGTCGCAGAAAATGTATTGTGGTTTTTGTCCGCCCACTTATGTCCCTTTGTTTAGAACCTGCTTAGGGTAGACTTGCCTTTTAATCCTTCCTAGTACTGGAGACAGCAGTATCAACTATACCCTATCCTATCCAAATTGCTATCAGTACGTACTACAAGTATATATCTTTAAGTCCATCTGAGTTGCATTTCATTATATTCTGGTATGTTCAAGTATAATACCAGTCAAGTATTGAGATCGTTGGACCTAACTAAGAAACGACCATCACCCTCCTCCTCCTCCTCCTCCTCTTCATCATCATCGTCATCATCATCATGATTATTATTTCTGTAGTGTTATTGACTATGACTAATTTTCGTTACAAAACCGAACGCCACTGTATGCTCATGAGACTATTGCAATGCGTCGTTTTTGTTTGTATGTATTTAGGTTTCCGTTCCGTTGTTTTAAAAGTAGTCGACATATATGAACATAGTATTTAGCTGTGATAGATTTCTCTCTGTTTTTCTATAAAGAGAAATAAATAGTCGAAATCCTATGTGCTGGAGTTTTTGTCTGAATCGTTTTTAATCGTTCCCAATGCAGCTATTATAATTCTGTGATTGATTTTTACCAGTCCTCATGATCCTTTTGTGGTTTGAATTTGTATCAACTGCTGATACTCTATAAACCTGGCATTCTTTTCTGTGCACGAAATATTCAATTTATATATATCCTGTATTGAAAAACAGAAAATTCATTTGTTTTAAAACGAATATCTAGAAACAAATTGATTGATTGTTTCTTTGGAATTATCACGCGCAGGTATAGCCGCATTGTCAAAAAAGCTTATTTCGTAAACATGAGTTTCCCTCTCACTGCAGAATATCATGAACTGGTAATTTTTTTCCTTCGCCTTGGCTCAACAAAATATCTCTGATTGAATTTTTTTACGTGGAAACTGCGCTGAGACCCTTTGCATTAATTGACGAAAGAGTATAAAAGAAGCACCAGGAGCCTAGGTGACCCTTGCAGATCTACTCTTCGGCAAGTATTTTCACTATGTGTAAGGTCTAAAAATAGCCTCACCACGTCCTCCATACTCATTCAGTGTCAATGTAGAAAGACCCTGTGCGCTGTTTTTCCCGTTTTACTAATGCATAAAATGATATTTTGTATTTTACAGTTTGTTTTAATTTACTTTATTAGTTTCCTGGGTTTTTTAATAGTTATTACTTGTAGATTATTATTGTGATTAATTATTAGTCAGCTACTGGTTTTGTGAACAAAAAGAAAGTTCCTTTAAATGTATCACGTTTCTCAAGGCTTTATACTCTTTTACTCGTTTACTCTTATACTTGTTTCAGTCATTCGACTGTCACCAAGCTGGAGCACCGCCTTTAGTCGAGCAAATCGACCCCATGTCTTATTCGTTGTAAGCCTAGTACTTGCTTATTATATCGGTCTCTTTTGCCGAACCGCTAAGTTACGGGAACGTAAACACAACAGCATCGGTTGTCAAGCGATGCTGGGGTGGACAAACACAGTCACACAAACATACACACACACACACACACACACACACACACACACATATATATATATATATATATATACATACGACGGGCTACTTTCAGTTTCCGTCTACCAAATCCACTCACAAGTCATTGGTCGGCCCGATTCTATAGTACAAGACACTTTCCCAATGTCTCACGCAGTGGGACTGAACCCAGAACCATGTAGTTCGTATACAAGCTACTTTATTTCATTAGATTCGCCATTAAGGCCTTACAAAGAGGGGACAAACAAGGACAGGCAAACGTAAAGTAGCTGCGGGCTGGACACGGACATTAATGAGATGAGGATGATAACAAAAGGTGAATAAAAATGAGAGAGGCACCGACGCCCGCCGATCGATAACCCCTCGAAAACATTGCTCAATACAAATCCAATAAAAGTCAAAAATTCAATGGCAGTTCAATAAAGTTCAATAAAAGTTCCTTTTAAAGATCGAATCTTCCTCATCCGGGCCTCCAAGCAATCGTCCCGTCGCCATCAGGAGAACTCGCAGTGGCACGCCCGAAAGAAAGTAAATAAAATCCCCTTTTTGACAGGTCTTTTCGACCTCCATGACTTCACTATTATTTAAGACCGCCGCAGCCACCTGCGGAGGCCAACGTGGATGGTCTATACATTCCCAGTCGTAAAGTTCACGTTCGAATAGATCATCCAGACTCTTTTCAACGGGCCCTCCCTTGAGGTAACAGAAGATATACTCCGTTTCCTCATCATCGGAAGGGGCCGCAACCTGCTCTGTCGGTGACACAAATCCCACTGACAGAGCCTCCCGATCCGGTGGCACACT
>NC_068988.1:26193400-26193832 GCF_001194135.2 Octopus bimaculoides
CTCCCCTTGAAATATATTTAAAGCTGGCATTAACATTCGTAAGTTCCTTTCCAATAATAGTTTGAGGAAAGACAGTGACGCTATCCAACACCTTTGAGTAGGTCCGGAGCGTCACTGTTCTTTCCTCCATTTCTTTCAACCACTGCTTGGGTGAGCACAGTTCCCACTCCAAGACAGTGTTGCCCTTTTTTGCCATGCTTCCAAAAAAAGGTTCAAATGTTCAACAAAAAAGTTCAGAAAATAGTTCACAAACAAGTTCAACAAAAAAGTTCACGAAAAATAAACTAAATACAAAAGAACAGAAGACAGAGCAGAGAAAAGGAAAGAAGGAAGACAGTTTAAGTCAAGAGAACACAATTCCGGCCACCAGCAATGCCTATAAGTATTCCAATAAAGGTATTCCAATAAAGGTATTCCAATAAAGGTACTCCA
>NC_068988.1:26194176-26195513 GCF_001194135.2 Octopus bimaculoides
CGCCAAGGAAATCGAAGATGCCACACCGCTGGACAACAATTTACTAAAAATATTAATAGAAGCAATAAATTGCTGCCCAGCTGAACCACAAAAACGACTTACCGCGGCGAATTCTTCAATTTTTCCTTCTTTAGACAGAGCCGAAACCCATGTCTATCTTCGTTTACAGCAAGTAGCCAGTCTGACGGACATGCGCAGTGAGGAAACCGGAAGTAAGCAGGCTACTTACCACACAGCCACTCCTAATTATATATTTATAATTTTTGTTATCAGTGTGTAATGGCTTCTTAGGCTTTTGTTTCACAAGTGTTGTCTATCACGTCATTTTATTAAATCCCCATTTCTCTACAGATATTATGCTTATAATATTTAAAATGCTTATAATTTTCTTTTCATTTACTCTTTGTTTCTCTAAGAGTCGTAACTTCAACCACACATTTAATGTCCTTCGTCCGGCTTTATATTTAGAGCTCAAATTCCACTGAAGTCGACTTTGCCCATGTTCCTTCCGGACTTGATAGATTCACTACCGGTCAAGGACAGGATCCGTTGTAATCGAATTGCTGCCTCCCATAAAATGTCAGGCCTTGTGGCTATACTAGAAAGGATTTGCCATTGTTTCTCCTTCCTCCTTCATGATACGTTAAAGTTAAACTATATGTTAAACCATTCTTCCTCTATTATATTTGTTGATTTCCTTCAAGGCAGAAAGTAAGCTTTATAATTTCAAATGTCGTAGCTATTTGTGTGAATTTCCATTTATCATTTTCTAGTTATTTATTCAGTTGTACGGTAGAGAGTATATAACAGATAATGCGATGCAGAAGACACTAATATCCTGCAATCGCAGCAAAAATAATCTTACTGAGTTGACGTTTGGTGATATATTCTGTTTGCACTCCATTGTTCATATTTCTCTACTTCATCGTTCTAGATGCTTTAGCTTTCCATTGAGAATATTATAACCTCTTGCCGAAACAAATATATATTTGGTACCACTCACCCTACCTCAAACAGAATGGACAGAGCGATTAAACGGCTTCAGTTCTCTCGAGACCAAATGTTCAGCAATATGATTTTCGCGCAGCTGAAGGTTTTCTTTTGTCACCTAATAGTGGATCCTTTACGTTCTTGATAATTTGAGTTAAATACTTCCCTTGCACTTGACATCAGAGTATTTGATTCTTACTAGCAGGTGAATACCTTTACTAATTTACCGACGTTTGTTTATTGTTCTCTTTTAGGGTGGGAGATTGTCCTTCAGATCACACCGTTATAAACTCGATGACGGATCTCTCTCTCTCTCTCTCTCTCTCTCTCTCTCTCTCTCTCTCTCT